>NC_092575.1:18204840-18239840 GCF_037975245.1 Apostichopus japonicus | reverse complement strand
GTTAAAGCCCAATGAAGTAAGTCACATTATTTATCCTTGTTAAGTGGGGAATGATGTTCCAAGGTATTAGAATGTGTTTATTCTATTCATTGCTTATTGAAGTGTCACTGTTATTGTGGGGGTTTGTATCCTGACCTAGGCAACTTTGGCTCTAGCCTAGGAGATATGTCAATAATACTTAGTAATATGTGTTACAAGATTATGCAATCAGGGATCACTTTAGAGAGGAGAATTGTGTCTTGGGGTATGGCATGATATTTCAGATACAGAGATTATGTTCTAGAATAATCCTGGCCATTGAAGCTGCCCTAGGGGTTGAGATAGTATGCATATAGTAAGTGTTGTATTAGAGCAGTTAGTGGGGGCATTATAGAATTAGGAGCCTTGTGAGTATTTAGGACTTGGTGGTGGGTTTATGTAATTATTTATGTTATTATGTGTTATGCGTTTTCAATATCCCAAAGGGAAATTCACATCTGCAGGAAGATTCACTGTGGTTAGGGTTCGTCTTACAAATACCCTCGGGATAATTCCAGAGCATGTATTTAGACAAAATACTAGTTAACGTATTTTGTACCCTGCAGTTCTCGACAATCATCAGCAGCGGAGCAAGAGAGACAATGGGTGCTGGCCTAAAGAGAAAGTGGCCCAAGAGACGGGAGTTAGTGAAACAGTGACAGCGACCTGAAGCTTACCGAACTTTTGGATTGAAATTGTCATTTGAAGACGTGAAAAGAGATCAAGTTTCTTAATTTCTAGAATTTCCTAATGCTATAATTCAATCATTCCCTAATTTGTGATTTATATGAAGGGTGTAATTTCATGAAGGGGTGTTTCAGTCGGTAATTGTATCACTATATTTTTCTGTTTTATACACCCACATGTCCGAGTTCTATATGAACGGGTGTTTCAGTCGGTAATTGTATCACTATATTTTTCTGTTCTATACACCCACATGTCCGAGTTCTATATGAACGGGTGTTTCAGTCGGTAATTGTATCAATATATTTTTCTGTTCTATACACCCACATGTCAGAGTTCTTTATGGAGTCAAGTACCTAGCTGTTATCCTCGCCTAAATTAACAAAGTTTGCATCATTCCCGTGTTGGTCAGGGGAACAGTGACACTTTAACCTTCGGAAAATTCCACTCTCCTCAACTCTGTTGTACTCCATCGCCTTCGGTAAGACTGAATATTACTAAGTGATATTCCATCACGGTTAGGGATACTTCTTTCCGGGGGTGGGGCGGGGATGGCGGAGACAAAAAATTTAACAACTGCACTCATTCAATACAAAAACTTGGCATCAATTCCATATAAGTTAGGTAACATTCTCGCTTGTGAACTACCATAAATAGAACATTTTAACCAAATTTAAACGTCCCTGAATTATGCTTGACACTCCTGCTAAACGCGCTCGGGTTTATTTAGCAGCGAGGTAAATCTTTGTACGCAAGACAGACTCATTGGTTAGTTTTGAAATTCATTCCAACTTTCTTCGCACATGACCATATCTGTGACCCGCTCGCAAACAATAGTCCTACAACCCATTGTCTCCAGCATACTGCTACCAATAATTTTATACAATGCGAGCATCATATCCATCTTGTACTCTCAACGTACCAAACCCAAAAGGAAGAAACTTGAAAATGTACCTGGCTCTTCCTACTTCTGTACGGCTTTATGAGACTGAACGACCCTTTGACCTAGCATCTTGATCTCTGCTAACAGTCTCTTCACGGAATCCTCTGATTTTACTACGCTGTCCTTCAACGTCTAAGCAGAAAGAAGATGGATTAATAATCAATAATGCAAATATGGATTATTATACAACACCTAATTGTAGTCTGGTCATTTGATTGGTCAATTGCTCGTTGATTGCATGCAAAATCCGCTCTATTCCACTCTATGAAATAGAACCATGAGTTATACTTTTTTGGTAGCACTTTTTCAATGGTAAGAGAGCAGAGAAACCTGTCTGTTCAAAACAATCGGTTGCATGAGTGCATTTTACCCATCTTAATATAATATGGTGTATAAAACAAATAATGAATGGTTTCCATTCGTGCAATGTGCAAATATTTCATTCACTGAAAGATGTAATTTGTTCCATTCAACTCTGCTGCGCCCCGTTGAATGGAACATTCCATCTTTCAACTCATGAAATATTTGCACTATTGCACTCATAACCATTCAATATTTGTATAATAATCAATCATGCAAATATGGATTAATAATCAATCACGCAAAGATGGATTAGTAATCAATCACGCAAAGATGCATTAATAATCATCGTTGCTTACAGATTTCTCTTTTGTTATACAACCCACGGGGGAAATGAATTCCACCCCACCAAGATGGGGAATATTTTCACTTTCGTTAAATGACGTGTTAAGTTTTTCCCCATAAGGTCTGTTCATACCACCGTCTCTTATGCTATTGTCGCGTTACAGAGCAGACGTCACTTACTCTCTTCGTTGGGATCTGGGTAGGAGTTGAAATTTAAGCCCCAATGAATGAGCTGGAGCTTGTGGATTAAACACCAAATGTTTCATCCCCTACAGCAGTGGGTAGTTTCACTCAACATTCTATTAAAACGAAATGTAGTGTAAGCAATGAAACTTGAAATTTTCAACATGTTACATGATGTTGCATGTTAGTCGCAATTTAACCTTGCATCTCATGATATCAAACACTAACATGTTAGGACAGCCCTTGAACAAAGCAATTAAACATACATTAAACTAATGAAACTATACTCAAATTGACAGTTGAATGATCCATTAATTAATAGTTTTGTCATCTCACCTTCATTCTGCCATGGATTGCTTCATTAGTCATCTTAATTCCTTGCATACCTTGAAGGTAGCCATCTTTATCAATCATATCTCTCCTGAAACTTGCCTAATAAACTCCCATGTTATGGGATCTTAGCATCTATTAAGATTAAAACATAAGACAAGATGGCAATCTATGGTACTCATCTCTTTTATGATGGAATGGATCTACAATGAACTTTGACCTTGACCCTAAACAACTGCATAAGTTTTAATTTAAAATTTGTCTCATTATAGTCAACATATTTGTGGTTTAATGACTTTTTCCAACATGCTGACAAGCAGAAAATGGCTACACATTCTGGGTATTTGACCTTTCACCTATGACATTTAGACAATCACCAAAGATCAAGTTTACAGTACATGGTCAGGCACCTACCCACCAAGTTTGAACCTGATCAGACTAACAGTCTAGGACACACTCTTTTGCACAATTGAGACCAATTTTAACTTTAACTCAATTGACCCGTTAACTACAAGCCTAAATCTGTCTTGTTTTAAACTTTGTCTCTTCATTCTCTACATATAATGTGGTTTAATGCCTTTGTCCAACAAGTTGGCATGCAGAAAATGGCTAAAAACTAATTTTTAGATTTCTTGACCTTCAACCTCTTTGACGTCATCAATCACGCAGGCATGAGTTAACATGGTCAGGCTCCCACCCACCAAGCTTGAACTCGACAGGACTTGGGGTCTAGGAGGAGTTTGCGACATACTTAATTTTGCTCACTCACTCACGCACACAGACACGCACACGCATACCCACACTTAATACCTTATGGGGAACACCTTGTGAGGAACAGCAATGAGCGTGAGGATACCTTAGGGGTAACGGTGAGGATGAAGATACCTTGTGAGGAACAATGGTGGCTAGCATACACATTAGTGTTTTAATTATTCCTTAATTAATTGGACAGTTAATTAAATAAATGACACTTTTAAGGATCGTGTTGTATTGTGTGGTGTTGTTTAATCCTGATTTGCTGTAGCTCAACTGAATATACAAGAAAGGGTTTTAAGCTGTTCCATGAACAAAACATATGATGATTGTGGTGTAAACAAAAACTAATTAAGTTCAAGGTTACACTACATCTCTTGCTTTATAATACGGATCGGGGAATGAAAACCATAAGAATCTAAACAAATAAAGGTATAAAAGTTAGGAGCTACCAGGTAAGCTAGGATATATTGATCCCTTCAAGTAAATGAGATTAACCTTTACTGTGTAGCCTGGAAGGAGATTACCTAATTACTATCACTGTATATTGTTGAATCATGTTTCTTGTGTTATTGTTACCATTTGCATTCTAGGACCTAAATATTATTTGAGTACCAGTGTAGCTTGTGGGGTACAGAACTTAAATGTGATATCAATGCACCTTAATGCATCCTTGTTGCAGCCTAAAGTAGATGCCTTCATTGCTATTAGAAGCCAACAATAACTTCGACAGTTGCTGTATACTGGATAATGAAAATTCACCAATTGATGCTGGCCATGTTGTATGAGTGCCAGGATACCTTGTGGCGTACAGAAAGTGAAATAAAACTTCAATTTGCAATTTGGCTCAAAAGAACTAAATCCTTCTACCTAGCAAACAATGGAAATTTCTTGATATGAATTCATCTAATTGACAGTAGTAATCTGTACAGTAAATTTATTAATTTCATTGTAGGACAGAAGATTATATGGGTACAAGTGTAGCTTGTGAGGTACAAAATTAAAATGTGATATAAGTATACCTTAATGCATCTAAGTGGCAGCCTAAAGTAGATGCCTTTGTTTCTATTAGAAGTTATAAACAATAACTTTGACCTTGGTTTTATACTGGAATATGAAAATTCACCTATTGATGCTGTATTCTGGTCATGTTGTATGAGTGCCAGGATACCTTGTGGGGTACAGACAGTTAAATTTAATTAAAATTTGTCTCTCAAGAACTTAACAAGAACTAAATCCTTCTACCTATCAAACAATGGTTGTTTCTTGATATGAATTCATCGATTGACAGTGGTTATCTGTACAGTAAAATTTTTATTCGCATTGTAGGATTTAAGATTATATGAGTACAAGTGTACCTTGTGGGGTACAGAACTTAAATGTAATATAAATATACCTTAATGCATCTAAATGGCAGCCTAAAGTAGATGTCTCCATTGCTATGAGTAGCCAACAATATTTTTTACAGTGCTTTATATGCTGGATAATAAATATTAACTTGTTGATACTGTACTCTGGTTATGTGGTATGAGTGCCAGGATACCTTGTGGGGTACAGAGAGTTAAATTATATTAATATTTGTCTCTCAAGAACTAATAACAAAACCTTTATCCTTCTACCTAGCAAACAATGGAAATTCTTCAATATCAATTCAAAGAATTTACCATGGTTATCTGTACAGTAAAACTTTTATTCGCATTGTAGGACTAAAGATTATATGAGTACAAGTGTAGCTTGTGGGGTACAGAACTTAAATGTAATATAAATATACCTTAATTCATCTAAATGGCAACCTAAAGTAGATGCCTTCATTGCTATGAGTAGCCAACAATAATTTTTACAGTGCTTTATATACTGGATAATAAATATGAACTTGCTGATACTGTACTCTGGTCATGTGGTATGAGTGCCAGGATACCTCGTGGGGTACAGACAGTTAAATTACAATTTGTCGTACAGTACTCTGGTCATGTGGTATGAGTGCCAATATACCTTGTGGGGTACAGACAGTTAAATTACAATTTGTCTCTCAAGAACTAAACAAGAACTAAATCCTTCTACCTACAGTAGCAAACAATGGATATTCCTTGATATGAATTCAGCAAATTGACAGCGATAATCTATACAGAAAAATACTTATCATTCGCATTGTAGGACCTAATATTATATGAGTACCAGTGTAGCTTGTGGGGTACAGAACTTAAAAGTGATATAAATACACCTTAATGCATCTAAGTGGCAGCTAGAATAGATACCTCCATTGAGAAGCCAAACGATAACTTTGACCCTGGTTTAATACTGTAATATGAAAATTCACCTATTGATGCTGTATTCTGGTCATGTGGTATGAGTACCAGGATACCTTGTGGGGTACAGACAGTTAAATTTAATTAAAATTTGTCTCTCAAGAACTTAACAAGAACTAAATCCTTCTACCTAGCAAACAATGGATATTCCTTGATATGAATTCATCAATTGACCGTGGTAATCTGTACAGCAAAATTTTTATTCGCATTGTAGGACTTAAGATTATATGAGTACAAGTGTAGCTTGTGGGGTACAGAACTTAAATGTAATATAAACATACCTTATGCATCTAAATGGCAACCTAAAGTAGATGCCTTCATTGCTATAAGTAGCCAACAATATTTTTTACAGTGCTTTATATACTGGTAATAAATATTAACTTGTTGATTTTGTACTCTGGTCATGTTGTATGAGTGCCAGGATACCTTGTGGGGTACAGACAGTTATATTAAATTAAAATTTGTCTCTCAAGAACTTAACAAGAGCTAAATCCTTCTACCTAGCCAAAAATATACCTTAATGCATCTATGCAGGCAGTCTAAAGTAGATGTCTTCAGTGCTATGAATAGCCAACAATAACTTTGACAATGCTTTATATACTGGATAATAAAAATTCACCTATTGATGCTGTATTCTGGTCATGTGGTATGAGTGCCAGGATACCTTGTGGGGTACAGACAGTTAAATTACAATTACAATATGTCTCTCAAGAACTTAATTAGAAATAAATCCATCTACCTAGCAAACAATGCAAACTCTTTAATATAAATATATCTAATTGACAGCGATAATCTGTACAGAATAAAACTTATCATTCGCATTGTAGGACCTAATATTATGAGTACCAGTGTAGCTTGTGGGGTACAGAACTTAAATGTGATATAAATATACCTTAATGCATCTAAGTGGCAGCTAGAGTAGATGCCTCCATTGCTATTAGAAGCCAAACAATAACTTTGACCCTGGTTTTATACTGGAATATGAAAATTCACCTATTGATGCTGTGTTCTGGTCATGCTGTATGAGTGCCAGGATACCTTGTGGGGTACAGACAGTTATATTAAATTAAAATTTGTCTCTCAAGAACGTAACAAGAGCTAAATCCTTCTACCTAGCCAAAAATATACCTTAATGCATCTTTGCAGGCAGCCTTGAGTAGATGCCTTCAGTGCTATGAGTAGCCAACAATAACTTTGACAGTGCTTTATATACCGGATAATAAATATTAACTTGTTGATACTGTACTCTGGTCATGTGGTATGAGTGCTAGGATACCTTGTGGGGTACAGACAGTTAAATTACAATTTGTCTCTCAAGAACTTAACAAGAATTAAATCCTTCTACCTAACAAACAATGGAATTCCTTCAATATGGATTCAAAGAATTTACCATGGATATCTGTATAGTAAATTGATAATTTGCATCATAGGACTTAAGATTATATGAGTACCAGTGTAGCTTGTGGGGTACAGAACTTTGACGTGATATAAATATACCTTAATGCATCTAAGTGGCAGCCTAAAGTAGATGCCTTCATTGCTATTAGAAGCCAACAATAACTTTGACCTTGGTTTTATACTGGAATATGAAAATTCACGAATTGATACTGTATTCTGGTAATGTGGTAAGAGTACCAGGATAACTTGTGGGGTACAGACAGTTAAATTAAATTAATGGTTGTCTCTCAAGAACTTAACAAGAACTAAATCCTTCTACCTAGCAAACAATGGATATTCCTTGATATGAATTCATTGATTGACCGTGGTTATCTGTACAGTAAAATTTTTATTCGCATTGTAGGACTTAAGATTATATGAGTACAAGTGTAGCTTGTGGGGTACAGAACTTAAATGTAATATCAACATGTTCATCTAAATGGCAGCCTAAAGTAGATTTGCCTTCATTGCTATGAGTAGCCAACAATATTTTTTACAGTGCTTGATATACTGGATAATAAATATTAACTTGTTGATTTTGTACTCTGGTCATGTTGTATGAGTGCCAGGATACCTTGTGGGGTACAGACATTGAAATTAAATTACAATATATCTCTCAAGAACTTAATAAGAACTAAATCCATCTACCTAGCAAACAATGAAAATTCTTCAATATAAATTCATCTAATTGACAGCGATAATCTATACAAAAAAATACTTATCATTCGCATTGTAGGATCTAACATTATATGAGTACCAGTGTAGCTTGTGGGGTACAAAACTTAAATGCCATATAAATATACCTTAAAAACAATGCAACTAATGGCAGCCTAAAGTAGATGCCTTCATTGCTATGAGTAGCCAACAATATTTTTTACAGTGCTTGATATACTGGATAATAAATATTAACTTGTTGATTTTGTACTCTGGTCATGTTGTATGAGTGCCAGGATACCTTGTGGGGTACAGAAATTGAAATTAAATTACAATATATCTCTCAAGAACTTAATAAGAACTAAATCCATCTACCTAGCAAACAATGGAAATTCTTCAATATAAATTCATCTAATTGACAGCGATAATCTATACAAAAAAATACTTATCATTCGCATTGTAGGACCTAACATTATATGAGTACCAGTGTAGCTTGTGGGGTACAAAACTTAAATGTCATATAAATATACCTTAAAAACAATGCAACTAAGTGGCAGCCTAAGGTATACGCCTTCATTGCTATGAGTAGCCAACAATATTTTTTACAGTGCTTGATATACTGGATAATAAATATTAACTTGTTGATTTTGTACTCTGGTCATGTTGTATGAGTGCCAGGATACCTTGTGGGGTACAGACAGTTAAATTACAATTTGTCGTACTGTACTCTGGTCATGTGGTATGAGTGCCAGGATACCTTGTGGGGTACAGACAGTTAAATTACAATTTGTCGTACTGTACTCTGGTAATGTGGTATGATTACCAGGATACCTTGTGGGGTACAGACATTTAAATTACAATTTGTTGTACTATACTCTGGTCATGTGGTATGAGTGCCAGGATACCTTGTGGGGTACAGACAGTTAAATTACAATTTGTCGTACTGTACTCTGGTCATGTGGTATGAGTGCTAGGATACCTTGTGGGGTACAGACAGTTAAATTACAATTTGTCTCTCAAGAACTTAATAAGAACTAAATCCATCTACCTAGCAAACAATGAAAATTCTTCAATATAAATTCAACTAATTGACAGCGATAATCTATACAAAAAAATACTTATCATTCGCATTGTAGGACCTAACATTATATGAGTACCAGTGTAGCTTGTGGGGTACAAAACTTAAATGTCATATATATACCTTAAAAACAATGCAACTAATGGCAGCCTAAAGTAGATGCCTTCATTGCTATGAGTAGCCAACAATATTTTTTACAGTGCTTGATATACTGGATAATAAATATTAACTTGTTGATTTTGTACTCTGCAGTCATGTTGTATGAGTGCCAGGATACCTTGTGGGGTACAGACATTGAAATTAAATTACAATATGTCTCTCAAGAACTTAATAAGAACTAAATCCATCTACCTAGCAAACAATGAAAATTCTTCAGTATAAATTCATCTAATTGACAGCGATAATCTATACAAAAAAATACTTATCATTCGCATTGTAGGATCTAACATTATATGAGTACCAGTGTAGCTTGTGGGGTACAAAACTTAAATGCCATATAAATATACCTTAAAAACAATGCAACTAATGGCAGCCTAAAGTAGATGCCTTCATTGCTATGAGTAGCCAACAATATTTTTTACAGTGCTTGATATACTGGATAATAAATATTAACTTGTTGATTTTGTACTCTGGTCATGTTGTATGAGTGCCAGGATACCTTGTGGGGTACAGAAATTGAAATTAAATTACAATATATCTCTCAAGAACTTAATAAGAACTAAATCCATCTACCTAGCAAACAATGGAAATTCTTCAATATAAATTCATCTAATTGACAGCGATAATCTATACAAAAAAATACTTATCATTCGCATTGTAGGACCTAACATTATATGAGTACCAGTGTAGCTTGTGGGGTACAAAACTTAAATGTCATATAAATATACCTTAAAAACAATGCAACTAAGTGGCAGCCTAAGGTATACGCCTTCATTGCTATGAGTAGCCAACAATATTTTTTACAGTGCTTGATATACTGGATAATAAATATTAACTTGTTGATTTTGTACTCTGGTCATGTTGTATGAGTGCCAGGATACCTTGTGGGGTACAGACAGTTAAATTACAATTTGTCGTACTGTACTCTGGTCATGTGGTATGAGTGCCAGGATACCTTGTGGGATACAGACAGTTAAATTACAATTTGTCGTACTGTACTCTGGTAATGTGGTATGATTACCAGGATACCTTGTGGGGTACAGACATTTAAATTACAATTTGTTGTACTATACTCTGGTCATGTGGTATGAGTGCCAGGATACCTTGTGGGGTACAGACAGTTAAATTACAATTTGTCGTACTGTACTCTGGTCATGTGGTATGAGTGCTAGGATACCTTGTGGGGTACAGACAGTTCAATTACAATTTGTCTCTCAAGAACTTAATAAGAACTAAATCCATCTACCTAGCAAACAATGAAAATTCTTCAATATAAATTCAACTAATTGACAGCGATAATCTATACAAAAAAATACTTATCATTCGCATTGTAGGACCTAACATTATATGAGTACCAGTGTAGCTTGTGGGGTACAAAACTTAAATGTCATATATATACCTTAAAAACAATGCAACTAATGGCAGCCTAAAGTAGATGCCTTCATTGCTATGAGTAGCCAACAATATTTTTTACAGTGCTTGATATACTGGATAATAAATATTAACTTGTTGATTTTGTACTCTGGTCATGTTGTATGAGTGCCAGGATACCTTGTGGGGTACAGAAATTGAAATTAAATTACAATATGTCTCTCAAGAACTTAATAAGAAATAAATCCATCTACCTAGCAAACAATGAAAATTCTTCAATATAAATTCATCTAATTGACAGCGATAATCTATACAAAAAAATACTTATCATTCGCATTGTAGGACCTAACATTATATGAGTACCAGTGTAGCTTGTGGGGTACAAAACTTAAATGTCATATAAATATACCTTAAAAACAATGCAACTAAGTGGCAGCCTAAGGTATACGCCTTCATTGCTATGAGTAGCCAACAATATTTTTTACAGTGCTTGATATACTGGATAATAAATATTAACTTGTTGATTTTGTACTCTGGTCATGTTGTATGAGTGCCAGGATACCTTGTGGGGTACAGACAGTTAAATTACAATTTGTCGTACTGTACTCTGGTCATGTGGTATGAGTGCCAGGATACCTTGTGGGATACAGACAGTTAAATTACAATTTGTCGTACTGTACTCTGGTAATGTGGTATGATTACCAGGATACCTTGTGGGGTACAGACATTTAAATTACAATTTGTTGTACTATACTCTGGTCATGTGGTATGAGTGCCAGGATACCTTGTGGGGTACAGACAGTTAAATTACAATTTGTCGTACTGTACTCTGGTCATGTGGTATGAGTGCTAGGATACCTTGTGGGGTACAGACAGTTCAATTACAATTTGTCTCTCAAGAACTTAATAAGAACTAAATCCATCTACCTAGCAAACAATGAAAATTCTTCAATATAAATTCAACTAATTGACAGCGATAATCTATACAAAAAAATACTTATCATTCGCATTGTAGGACCTAACATTATATGAGTACCAGTGTAGCTTGTGGGGTACAAAACTTAAATGTCATATATATACCTTAAAAACAATGCAACTAATGGCAGCCTAAAGTAGATGCCTTCATTGCTATGAGTAGCCAACAATATTTTTTACAGTGCTTGATATACTGGATAATAAATATTAACTTGTTGATTTTGTACTCTGGTCATGTTGTATGAGTGCCAGGATACCTTGTGGGGTACAGACATTGAAATTAAATTACAATATGTCTCTCAAGAACTTAATAAGAACTAAATCCATCTACCTAGCAAACAATGGAAATTCTTCAATATAAATTCATCTAATTGACAGCGATAATCTATACAGAAAAATACTTATCATTCGCATTGTAGGACCTAACATTATATGAGTACCAGTGTAGCTTGTGGGGTACAAAACTTAAATGTCATATAAATATACCTTAAAAACAATGCAACTAAATGGCAGCCTAAAGTAGATGCCTTCATTGCTATGAGTAGCCAACAATAGTTTTGGCAGTGCTTTATATACAGGATAATGAAAATTCCCATACTGATGCTGTATTCTGGTCATGTGGTATGAGTGCCAGGATACCTTGTGGGGTACAGACAGTTAAATTACAATTACAATATGTCTCTCAAGAACTTAATTAGAAATAAATCCATCTACCTAGCAAACAATGCAAACTCTTCAATATAAATATATCTAATTGACAGCGATAATCTGTACAGAATAAAACTTATCATTCGCATTGTAGGACCTAACATTATATGAGTACCAGTGTAGCTTGTGGGGTACAAAACTTAAATGTCATATAAATATACCTTAAAAACAATGCAACTAATGGCAGCCTAAAGTAGATGCCTTCATTGCTATGAGTAGCCAACAATATTTTTTACAGTGCTTGATATACTGGATAATAAATATTAACTTGTTGATACTGTACTCTGGTCATGTTGTATGAGTGCCAGGATACCTTGTGGGGTACAGACACTGAAATTAAATTACAATATGTCTCTCAAGAACTTAATAAGAACTAAATCCATCTACCTAGCAAACAATGGAAATTCTTCAATATAAATTCATCTAATTGACAGCGATAATCGATACAAAAAAATACTTATCATTCGCATTGTAGGACCTAACATTACAGTATATGAGTACCAGTGTAGCTTTTGGGGTACAAAACTTAAATGTCATATAAATATACCTTAAAAACAATGCAACTAAATGGCAGCCTAAAGTAGATGCCTTCATTGCTATGAGCAGCCAACAATAGTTTTTACAGTGCTTGATATACTGGAAAATGAATATTAACTTGTTGATTTTGTACTCTGGTAATGTTGTATGAGTGCCAGGATACCTTGTGGGGTACAGACAGTTAAATTACAATTTGTCGTACTGTACTCTGGTCATGTGGTATGAGTGCCAGGATACCTTGTGGGGTACAGACAGTTAAATTACAATTTGTTGTACTATACTCTGGTCATGTGGTATGAGTGCCAGGATACCTTGTGGGGTACAGACAGTTAAATTACAATTTGTCGTACTGTATTCTGGTCATGTGGTATGAGTGCCAGGATACCTTGTGGGGTACCGACAGTTAAATTACAATTAGTCTCTCAAGAACTTAATAAGAACTAAATCCATCTACCTAGCAAACAATGAAAATTCTTCAATATAACTTCATCTAATTGACAGCGATAATCTATACAAAAAAATACTTATCATTCGCATTGTAGGACCTAACATTATATGAGTACCAGTGTAGCTTGTGGGGTACAAAACTTAAATGTCATATATATACCTTAAAAACAATGCAACTAATGGCAGCCTAAAGTAGATGCCTTCATTGCTATGAGTAGCCAACAATATTTTTTACAGTGCTTGATATACTGGATAATAAATATTAACTTGTTGATACTGTACTCTGGTCATGTTGTATGAGTGCCAGGATACCTTGTGGGGTACAGACATTGAAATTAAATTACAATATGTGTCTCAAGAACTTAATAAGAACTAAATCCATCTACCTAGCAAACAATGGAAATTCTTCAATATAAATTCATCTAATTGACAGCGATAATCTATACAAAAAAATACTTATCATTCGCATTGTAGGACCTAACATTACAGTATATGAGTACCAGTGTAGCTTTTGGGGTACAAAACTTAAATGCCATATAAATATACCTTAAAAACAATGCAACTAATGGCAGCCTAAAGTAGATGCCTTCATTGCTATGAGTAGCCAACAATATTTTTTACAGTGCTTGATATACTGGATAATAAATATTAACTTGTTGATTTTGTACTCTGGTCATGTTGTATGAGTACCAGGATACCTTGTGGGGTACAGACATTTAAATTACAATTTGTTGTACTGTACTCTGGTCATGTGGTATGAGTGCCAGGATACCTTGTGGGGTACAGACAGTTAAATTACAATTTGTCGTACTGTACTCTGGTCATGTGGTATGAGTGCCAGGATACCTTGTGGGGTACAGACAGTTAAATTACAATTTGTTGTACTATACTCTGGTCATGTGGTATGAGTGCCAGGATACCTTGTGGGGTACAGACATTGAAATTAAATTACAATATGTCTCTCAAGAACTTAATAAGAACTAAATCCATCTACCTAGCAAACAATGAAAATTCTTCAATATAAATTCATCTAATTGACAGCGATAATCTATACAAAAAAATACTTATCATTCGCATTGTAGGATCTAACATTATATGAGTACCAGTGTAGCTTGTGGGGTACAAAACTTAAATGCCATATAAATATACCTTAAAAACAATGCAACTAATGGCAGCCTAAAGTAGATGCCTTCATTGCTATGAGTAGCCAACAATAGTTTTGGCAGTGCTTTATATACAGGATAATGAAAATTCCCATACTGATGCTGTATTCTGGTCATGTGGTATGAGTGCCAGGATACCTTGTGGGGTACAGACAGTTAAATTACAATTACAATATGTCTCTCAAGAACTTAATTAGAAATAAATCCATCTACCTAGCAAACAATGCAAACTCTTCAATATAAATATATCTAATTGACAGCGATAATCTGTACAGAATAAAACTTATCATTCGCATTGTAGGACCTAACATTATATGAGTACCAGTGTAGCTTGTGGGGTACAAAACTTAAATGTCATATAAATATACCTTAAAAACAATGCAACTAATGGCAGCCTAAAGTAGATGCCTTCATTGCTATGAGTAGCCAACAATATTTTTTACAGTGCTTGATATACTGGATAATAAATATTAACATGTTGATTTTGTACTCTGGTCATGTTGTATGAGTGCCAGGATACCTTGTGGGATACAGACATTGAAATTAAATTACAATATGTCTCTCAAGAACTTAATAAGAACTAAATCCATCTACCTAGCAAACAATGGAAATTCTTCAATATAAATTCGTCTAATTGACAGCGATAATCTATACAAAAAAATACTTATCATTCGCATTGTAGGACCTAACATTACAGTATATGAGTACCAGTGTAGCTTTTGGGGTACAAAACTTAAATGTCATATAAATATACCTTAAAAACAATGCAACTAAATGGCAGCCTAAAGTAGATGCCTTCATTGCTATGAGCAGCCAACAATAGTTTTTACAGTGCTTGATATACTGGATAATGAATATTAACTTGTTGATTTTGTACTCTGGTCATGTTGTATGAGTGCCAGGATACCTTGTGGGGTACAGACAGTTAAATTACAATTTGTCGTACTGTACTCTGGTCATGTGGTATGAGTGCCAGGATACCTTGTGGGGTACAGACAGTTAAATTACAATTTGTTGTACTATACTCTGGTCATGTGGTATGAGTGCCAGGATACCTTGTGGGGTACAGACAGTTAAATTACAATTTGTCGTACTGTACTCTGGTCATGTGGTATGAGTGCTAGGATACCTTGTGGGGTACAGACAGTTAAATTACAATTTGTCTCTCAAGAAATTAATAAGAACTAAATCCATCTACCTAGCAAACAATGCAAACTCTTCAATATAAATATATCTAATTGACAGCGATAATCTGTACAGAATAAAACTGATCATTCGCATTGTAGGACCTAACATTATATGAGTACCAGTGTAGCTTGTGGGGTACAAAACTTAAATGTCATATAAATATACCTTAAAAACAATGCAACTAATGGCAGCCTAAAGTAGATGCCTTCATTGCTATGAGTAGCCAACAATATTTTTTACAGTGCTTGATATACTGGATAATAAATATTAACATGTTGATACTGTACTCTGGTCATGTTGTATGAGTGCCAGGATACCTTGTGGGGTACAGACATTGAAATTAAATTACAATATGTCTCTCAAGAACTTAATAAGAACTAAATCCATCTACCTAGCAAACAATGGAAATTCTTCAATATAAATTCATCTAATTGACAGCGATAATCTATACAAAAAAATACTTATCATTCGCATTGTAGGACCTAACATTACAGTATATGAGTACCAGTGTAGCTTTTGGGGTACAAAACTTAAATGTCATATAAATATACCTTAAAAACAATGCAACTAAATGGCAGCCTAAAGTAGATGCCTTCATTGCTATGAGCAGCCAACAATAGTTTTTACAGTGCTTGATATACTGGATAATGAATATTAACTTGTTGATTTTGTACTCTGGTCATGTGGTATGAGTGCCAGGATACCTTGTGGGGTACAGACAGTTAAATTACAATTTGTTGTACTATACTCTGGTCATGTGGTATGAGTGCCAGGATACCTTGTGGGGTACAGACAGTTAAATTACAATTTGTTGTACTGTACTCTGGTCATGTGGTATGAGTGCTAGGATACCTTGTGGGGTACAGACAGTTCAATTACAATTTGTCTCTCAAGAACTTAATAAGAACTAAATCCATCAACCTAGCAAACAATGAAAATTCTTCAATATAAATTCATCTAATTGACAGCGATAATCTATACAAAAAAATACTTATCATTCGCATTGTAGGACCTAACATTATATGAGTACCAGTGTAGCTTGTGGGGTACAAAACTTAAATGTCATATATATACCTTAAAAACAATGCAACTAATGGCAGCCTAAAGTAGATGCCTTCATTGCTATGAGTAGCCAACAATATTTTTTACAGTGCTTGATATACTGGATAATAAATATTAACTTCTTGATACTGTACTCTGGTCATGTTGTATGAGTTAGGATACCTTGTGGGGTACAGACATTGAAATTAAATTACAATATGTCTCTCAAGAACTTAATAAGAACTAAATCCATCTACCTAGCAAACAATGGAAATTCTTCAATATAAATTCATCTAAGTGACAGCGATAATCTATACAAAAAAATACTTATCATTCGCATTGTAGGACCTAACATTATATGAGTACCAGTGTAGCTTGTGGGGTACAAAACTTAAATGCCATATAAATATACCTTAAAAACAATGCAACTAAATGGCAGCCTAAAGTAGATGCCTTCATTGCTATGAGTAGCCAACAATATTTTTTACAGTGCTTGATATACTGGATAATAAATATTAACTTGTTGATTTTGTACTCTGGTCATGTTGTATGAGTGCCAGGATACCTTGTGGGGTACAGACAGTTAAATTACAATTTGTCGTACTGTACTCTGGTCATGTGGTATGAGTGCCAGGATACCTTGTGGGGTACAGACAGTTAAATTACAATTTGTTGTACTATACTCTGGTCATGTGGTATGAGTGCCAGGATACCTTGTGGGGTACAGACAGTTAAATTACAATTTGTCGTACTGTACTCTGGTCATGTGGTATGAGTGCTAGGATACCTTGTGGGGTACAGAGAGTTCAATTACAATTTGTCTCTCAAGAACTTAATAAGAACTAAATCCATCTACCTAGCAAACAATGAAAATTCTTCAATATAAATATATCTAATTGACAGCGATAATCTATACAAAAAAATACTTATCATTCGCATTGTAGGACCTAACATTATATGAGTACCAGTGTAGCTTGTGGGGTACAAAACTTAAATGTCATATATATACCTTAAAAACAATGCAACTAAATGGCAGCCTAAAGTAGATGCCTTCATTGCTATGAGTAGCCAACAATATTTTTTACAGTGCTTGATATACTGGATAATAAATATTAACTTGTTGATTTTGTACTCTGGTCATGTTGTATGAGTGCCAGGATACCTTGTGGGGTACAGACAGTTAAATTACAATTTGTCGTACTGTACTCTGGTCATGTGGTATGAGTGCCAGGATACCTTGTGGGGTACAGACAGTTAAATTACAATTTGTCGTACTGTACTCTGGTCATGTGGTATGAGTGCCAGGATACCTTGTGGGGTACAGACAGTTAAATTACAATTTGTCGTACTGTACTCTGGTCATGTGGTATGAGTACCAGGATACCTTGTGGGGTACAGACAGTTAAATTACAATTTGTCGTACTGTACTCTGGTCATGTGGTATGAGTACCAGGATACCTTGTGGGGTACAGACATTTAAATTACAATTTGTTGTACTATACTCTGGTCATGTGGTATGAGTGCCAGGATACCTTGTGGGGTACAGACAGTTAAATTACAATTTGTCGTACTGTACTCTGGTCATGTGGTATGAGTGCTAGGATACCTTGTGGGGTACAGACAGTTAAATTACAATTTGTCTCTCAAGAACTTAATAAGAACTAAATCCATCTACCTAGCAAACAATGAAAATTCTTCAATATAAATATATCTAATTGACAGCGATAATCTATACAAAAAAATACTTATCATTCGCATTGTAGGACCTAACATTATATGAGTACCAGTGTAGCTTGTGGGGTACAAAACTTAAATGTCATATATATACCTTAAAAACAATGCAACTAAATGGCAGCCTAAAGTAGATGCCTTCATTGCTATGAGTAGCCAACAATATTTTTTACAGTGCTTGATATACTGGATAATAAATATTAACTTGTTGATTTTGTACTCTGGTCATGTTGTATGAGTGCCAGGATACCTTGTGGGGTACAGACAGTTAAATTACAATTTGTTGTACTGTACTCTGGTCATGTGGTATGAGTGCCAGGATACCTTGTGGGGTACAGACAGTTAAATTACAATTTGTCGTACTGTACTCTGGTCATGTGGTATGAGTACCAGGATACCTTGTGGGGTACAGACATTTAAATTACAATTTGTTGTACTGTACTCTGGTCATGTGGTATGAGTGCCAGGATACCTTGTGGGGTACAGACAGTTAAATTACAATTTGTCGTACTGTACTCTGGTCATGTGGTATGAGTGCCAGGATACCTTGTGGGGTACAGACAGTTAAATTACAATTTGTTGTACTATACTCTGGTCATGTGGTATGAGTGCCAGGATACCTTGTGGGGTACAGACAGTTAAATTACAATTTGTCATACTGTACTCTGGTCATGTGGTATGAGTGCTAGGATACCTTGTGGGGCACAGACAGTTCAATTACAATTTGTCTCTCAAGAACTTAATAAGAACTAAATCCATCTACCTAGCAAACAATGAAAATTCTTCAATATAAATTCATCTAATTGACAGCGATAATCTATACAAAAAACTACTTATCATTCGCATTGTAGGACCTAACATTATATGAGTACCAGTGTAGCTTGTGGGGTACAAAACTTAAATGTCATATATATACCTTAAAAACAATGCAACTAATGGCAGCCTAAAGTAGATGCCTTCATTGTTATGAGTAGCCAACAATATTTTTTACAGTGCTTGATATACTGGATAATAAATATTAACTTGTTGATACTGTACTCTGGTCATGTTGTATGAGTGCCAGGATACCTTGTGGGGTACAGACATTGAAATTAAATTACAATATGTGTCTCAAGAACTTAATAAGAACTAAATCCATCTACCTAGCAAACAATGGAAATTCTTCAATATAAATTCATCTAATTGACAGCGATAATCTATACAAAAAAATACTTATCATTCGCATTGTAGGACCTAACATTATATGAGTACCAGTGTAGCTTGTGGGGTACAAAACTTAAATGCCATATAAATATACCTTAAAAACAATGCAACTAAATGGCAGCCTAAAGTAGATGCCTTCATTGCTATGAGTAGCCAACAATATTTTTTACAGTGCTTGATATACTGGATAATAAATATTAACTTGTTGATTTTGTACTATGGTCATGTTGTATGAGTGCCAGGATACCTTGTGGGGTACAGACAGTTAAATTACAATTTGTCGTACTGTACTCTGGTCATGTGGTATGAGTGCCAGGATACCTTGTGGGGTACAGACAGTTAAATTACAATTTGTCTTACTGTACTCTGGTCATGTGGTATGAGTACCAGGATACCTTGTGGGGTACAGACAGTTAAATTACAATTTGTTGTACTATACTCTGGTCATGTGGTATGAGTGCCAGGATACCTTGTGGGGTACAGACAGTTAAATTACAATTTGTCGTACTGTACTCTGGTCATGTGGTATGAGTGCTAGGATACCTTGTGGGGTACAGACAGTTCAATAACAATTTGTCTCTCAAGAACTTAATAAGAACTAAATCCATCTACCTAGCAAACAATGAAAATTCTTCAATATAAATTCAACTAATTGACAGCGATAATCTATACAAAAAAATACTTATCATTCGCATTGTAGGACCTAACATTATATGAGTACCAGTGTAGCTTGTGGGGTACAAAACTTAAATGTCATATATATACCTTAAAAACAATGCAACTAAATGGCAGCCTAAAGTAGATGCCTTCATTGCTATGAGTAGCCAACAATATTTTTTACAGTGCTTGATATACTGGATAATAAATATTAACTTGTTGATTTTGTACTCTGGTCATGTTGTATGAGTGCCAGGATACCTTGTGGGGTACAGACAGTTAAATTACAATTTGTCGTACTGTACTCTGGTCATGTGGTATGAGTGCCAGGATACCTTGTGGGGTACAGACAGTTCAATTACAATTTGTCGTACTGTACTCTGGTCATGTGGTATGAGTACCAGGATACCTTGTGGGGTACAGACATTTAAATTACAATTTGTTGTACTATACTCTGGTCATGTGGTATGAGTGCCAGGATACCTTGTGGGGTACAGACAGTTAAATTACAATTTGTCGTACTGTACTCTGGTCATGTGGTATGAGTGCTAGGATACATTGTGGGGTACAGACAGTTAAATTACAATTTGTCTCTCAAGAACTTAATAAGAACTAAATCCATCTACCTAGCAAACAATGAAAATTCTTCAATATAAATTCAACTAATTGACAGCGATAATCTATACAAAAAAATACTTATCATTCGCATTGTAGGACCTAACATTATATGAGTACCAGTGTAGCTTGTGGGGTACAAAACTTAAATGTCATATATATACCTTAAAAACAATGCAACTAATGGCAGCCTAAAGTAGAAGCCTTCATTGCTATGAGTAGCCAACAATATTTTTTACAGTGCTTGATATACTGGATAATAAATATTAACTTGTTGATTTTGTACTCTGGTCATGTTGTATGAGTGCCAGGATACCTTGTGGGGTACAGACATTGAAATTAAATTACAATATGTCTCTCAAGAACTTAATAAGAACTAAATCCATCTACCTAGCAAACAATGGAAATTCTTCAATATAAATTCATCTAATTGACAGCGATAATCTATACAAAAAAATACTTATCATTCGCATTGTAGGACCTAACATTATATATGACAGCGATAATCTATACAAAAAAATACTTATCATTCGCATTGTAGGACCTAACATTATATGAGTACCAGTGTAGCTTGTGGGGTACAAAACTTAAATGTCATATATATACCTTAAAAACAATGCAACTAAATGGCAGCCTAAAGTAGATGCCTTCATTGCTATGAGTAGCCAACAATATTTTTTACAGTGCTTGATATACTGGATAATAAATATTAACTTGTTGATTTTGTACTCTGGTCATGTTGTATGAGTGCCAGGATACCTTGTGGGGTACAGACAGTTAAATTACAATTTGTTGTACTGTACTCTGGTCATGTGGTATGAGTGCCAGGATACCTTGTGGGGTACAGACAGTTCAATTACAATTTGTCGTACTGTACTCTGGTAATGTGGTATGAGTACCAGGATACCTTGTGGGGTACAGACATTTAAATTACAATTTGTTGTACTATACTCTGGTCATGTGGTATGAGTGCCAGGATACCTTGTGGGGTACAGACAGTTAAATTACAATTTGTCGTACTGTACTCTGGTCATGTGGTATGAGTGCTAGGATACCTTGTGGGGTACAGACAGTTAAATTACAATTTGTCTCTCAAGAACTTAATAAGAACTAAATCCATCTACCTAGCAAACAATGAAAATTCTTCAATATAAATTCAACTAGTTGACAGCGATAATCTATACAAAAAAATACTTATCATTCGCATTGTAGGACCTAACATTATATGAGTACCAGTGTAGCTTGTGGGGTACAAAACTTAAATGTCATATAAATACCTTAAAAACAATGCAACTAATGGCAGCCTAAAGTAGATGCCTTCATTGCTATGAGTAGCCAACAATATTTTTTACAGTGCTTGATATACTGGATAATAAATATTAACTTGTTGATTTTGTACTCTGGTCACGTTGTATGAGTGCCAGGATACCTTGTGGGGTACAGACATTGAAATTAAATTACAATATGTGTCTCAAGAACTTAATAAGAACTAAATCCATCTACCTAGCAAACAATGGAAATTCTTCAATATAAATTCATCTAATTGACAGCGATAATCTATACAAAAAAATACTTATCATTCGCATTGTAGGACCTAACATTATATGAGTACCAGTGTAGCTTGTGGGGTACAAAACTTAAATGTCATATAAATATACCTTAAAAACAATGCAACTAAATGGCAGCCTGAAGTAGATGCCTTCATTGCTATGAGTAGCCAACAATATTTTTTACAGTGCTTGATATACTGGATAATAAATATTAACTTGTTGATTTTGTACTCTGGTCATGTTGTATGAGTGCCAGGATACCTTGTGGGGTACAGACAGTTAAATTACAAATTGTCGTACTGTACTCTGGTCATGTGGTATGAGTGCCAGGATACCTTGTGGGGTACAGACATTGAAATTAAATTACAATATGTCTCTCAAGAACTTAATAAGAACTAAATCCATCTACCTAGCAAATAATGAAAATTCTTCAATATAAATTCATCTAATTGACAGCGATAATCTATACAAAAAAATACTTATCATTCGCATTGTAGGACCTAACATTATATGAGTACCAGTGTAGCTTGTGGGGTACAAAACTTAAATGTCATATAAATATACCTTAAAAACAATGCAACTAAATGGTAGCCTAAAGTAGATGCCTTCATTGCTATGAGTAGCCAACAATAGTTTTAGCAGTGCTTTATATACAGGATAATGAAAATTCCCCTACTGCTGCTGTATTCTGGTCATGTGGTATGAGTACCAGGCTACCTTGTGGGGTACAGACAGTTAAATTACAATTCCAATATGTCTCTCAAGAACTTAATTAGAAATAAATCCATCTACCTAGCAAACAATGCAAACTCTTCAATATAAATATATCTAATTGACAGCGATAATCTGTACAGAATAAAACTTATCATTCGCATTGTAGGACCTAACATTATATGAGTACCAGTGTAGCTTGTGGGGTACAAAACTTAAATGTCATATAAATATACCTTAAAAACAATGCAACTAATGGCAGCCTAAAGTAGATGCCTTCATTGCTATGAGTAGCCAACAATATTTTTTACAGTGCTTGATATACTGGATAATAAATATTAACTTGTTGATTTTGTACTCTGGTCATGTTGTATGAGTGCCAGGATACCTTGTGGGGTACAGACAGTTAAATTACAATTTGTCGTACTGCACTCTGGTCATGTGGTATGAGTGCCAGGATACCTTGTGGGGTACAGACAGTTAAATTACAATTTGTCTTACTGTACTCTGGTCATGTGGTATGAGTACCAGGATACCTTGTGGGGTACAGACAGTTAAATTACAATTTGTTGTACTATACTCTGGTCATGTGGTATGAGTGCCAGGATACCTTGTGGGGTACAGACAGTTAAATTACAATTTGTCGTACTGTACTCTGGTCATGTGGTATGAGTGCTAGGATACCTTGTGGGGTACAGACAGTTCAATAACAATTTGTCTCTCAAGAACTTAATAAGAACTAAATCCATCTACCTAGCAAACAATGAAAATTCTTCAATATAAATTCAACTAATTGACAGCGATAATCTATACAAAAAAATACTTATCATTCGCATTGTAGGACCTAACATTATATGAGTACCAGTGTAGCTTGTGGGGTACAAAACTTAAATGTCATATATATACCTTAAAAACAATGCAACTAAATGGCAGCCTAAAGTAGATGCCTTCATTGCTATGAGTAGCCAACAATATTTTTTACAGTGCTTGATATACTGGATAATAAATATTAACTTGTTGATTTTGTACTCTGGTCATGTTGTATGAGTGCCAGGATACCTTGTGGGGTACAGACAGTTAAATTACAATTTGTCGTACTGTACTCTGGTCATGTGGTATGAGTGCCAGGATACCTTGTGGGGTACAGACAGTTCAATTACAATTTGTCGTACTGTACTCTGGTCATGTGGTATGAGTACCAGGATACCTTGTGGGGTACAGACATTTAAATTACAATTTGTTGTACTATACTCTGGTCATGTGGTATGAGTGCCAGGATACCTTGTGGGGTACAGACAGTTAAATTACAATTTGTCGTACTGTACTCTGGTCATGTGGTATGAGTGCTAGGATACCTTGTGGGGTACAGACAGTTAAATTACAATTTGTCTCTCAAGAACTTAATAAGAACTAAATCCATCTACCTAGCAAACAATGAAAATTCTTCAATATAAATATATCTAATTGACAGCGATAATCTATACAAAAAAATACTTATCATTCGCATTGTAGGACCTAACATTATATGAGTACCAGTGTAGCTTGTGGGGTACAAAACTTAAATGTCATATATATACCTTAAAAACAATGCAACTAAATGGCAGCCTAAAGTAGATGCCTTCATTGTTATGAGTAGCCAACAATATTTTTTACAGTGCTTGATATACTGGATAATAAATATTAACTTGTTGATTTTGTACTCTGGTCATGTTGTATGAGTGCCAGGATGCATACCTTGTGGGGTACAGACAGTTAAATTACAATTTGTTGTACTGTACTCTGGTCATGTGGTATGAGTGCCAGGATACCTTGTGGGGTACAGACAGTTAAATTACAATTTGTCGTACTGTACTCTGGTCATGTGGTATGAGTACCAGGATACCTTGTGGGGTACAGACATTTAAATTACAATTTGTTGTACTGTACTCTGGTCATGTGGTATGAGTGCCAGGATACCTTGTGGGGTACAGACAGTTAAATTACAATTTGTCGTACTGTACTCTGGTCATGTGGTATGAGTGCCAGGATACCTTGTGGGGTACAGACAGTTAAATTACAATTTGTTGTACTATACTCTGGTCATGTGGTATGAGTGCCAGGATACCTTGTGGGGTACAGACAGTTAAATTACAATTTGTCATACTGTACTCTGGTCATGTGGTATGAGTGCTAGGATACCTTGTGGGGTACAGACAGTTAAATTACAATTTGTCTCTCAAGAACTTAATAAGAACTAAATCCATCTACCTAGCAAACAATGAAAACTCTTCAATATAAATTCATCTAATTGACAGCGATAATCTATACACAAAAAAATACTTATCATTCGCATTGTAGGACCTAACATTATATGAGTACCAGTGTAGCTTGTGGGGTACAAAACTTAAATGTCATATATATACCTTAAAAACAATGCAACTAATGGCAGCCTAAAGTAGATGCCTTCATTGTTATGAGTAGCCAACAATATTTTTTACAGTGCTTGATATACTGGATAATAAATATTAACTTGTTGATACTGTACTCTGGTCATGTTGTATGAGTGCCAGGATACCTTGTGGGGTACAGACATTGAAATTAAATTACAATATGTCTCTCAAGAACTTAATAAGAACTAAATCCATCTACCTAGCAAACAATGGAAATTCTTCAATATAAATTCATCTAATTGACAGCGATAATCTATACAAAAAAATACTTATCATTCGCATTGTAGGACCTAACATTATATGAGTACCAGTGTAGCTTGTGGGGTACAAAACTTAAATGCCATATAAATATACCTTAAAAACAATGCAACTAAATGGCAGCCTAAAGTAGATGCCTTCATTGCTATGAGTAGCCAACAATATTTTTTACAGTGCTTGATATACTGGATAATAAATATTAACTTGTTGATTTTGTACTCTGGTCATGTTGTATGAGTGCCAGGATACCTTGTGGGGTACAGACAGTTAAATTACAATTTGTCGTACTGTACTCTGGTCATGTGGTATGAGTGCCAGGATACCTTGTGGGGTACAGACAGTTAAATTACAATTTGTCTTACTGTACTCTGGTCATGTGGTATGAGTACCAGGATACCTTGTGGGGTACAGACAGTTAAATTACAATTTGTTGTACTATACTCTGGTCATGTGGTATGAGTGCCAGGATACCTTGTGGGGTACAGACAGTTAAATTACAATTTGTCGTACTGTACTCTGGTCATGTGGTATGAGTGCTAGGATACCTTGTGGGGTACAGACAGTTCAATAACAATTTGTCTCTCAAGAACTTAATAAGAACTAAATCCATCTACCTAGCAAACAATGGAAATTCTTCAATATAAATTCATCTAATTGACAGCGATAATCTATACAAAAAAATACTTATCATTCGCATTATAGGACCTAACATTATATGAGTGCCAGGATACCTTGTGGGGTACAGACATTGAAATTAAATTACAATATGTCTCTCAAGAACTTAATAAGAACTAAATCCATCTACCTAGCAAACAATGAAAATTCTACAATATAAATTCATCTCATTGACAGCGATAATCTATACAGAATAAAACTTATCATTTGCATTGTAGGACCTAATATTATATGAGTACCAGTGTAGCTTGTGGGGTACAGAACTTAAATGTGATATGAATACACCTTAATGCATCTAAGTGGCAGCCTAAAGTAGATGCCTTTGAACATTGCTATTAGAAGCCAACAATAACTTTGACCTTGGTTTTATACTGGAATATGAAAATTCACCTATTGATACTGTATTCTGGTAATGTGGTATGAGTACCAGGATACCTTGTGGGGTACAGACATTTTAATTAAAATTTGTCTCTCAAGAACTTAACAAGAACTAAATCCTTCTACCTAGCAAACAATGGATATTCCTTGATACGAATTCACCGATTGACCGCGGTTATCTGTACAGTCAAATTTTTATTCGCATTGTAGGACTTAAGATTATATGAGTACAAGTGTAGCTTGTGGGGTACAGAACTTTAATGTGATATAAATATACCTTAATGCATCTAAGTGGAAGCCTTAAGTAGATGCCTTCATTGCTATGAGTAGCCTACAATAACTTTGACAGTGCTTTATATACAGGATAATGAAAATTCACCTATTGATGCTGTATTCTGGTCATGTGGTATGAGTGCCAGGATACCTTGTGGGGTACAGACAGTTAAATTACAATTACAATATGTCTCTTAAGAACTTGATTAGAACTAAATCCATCTACCTAGCAAACAATGAAAACTCTTCAATATAAATTCATCTAATTGACAGCAATAATCTATACAGAATGAAACTTATCATTCGCATTGTAGGACCTAATATTATATGAGTACCAGTGTAGCTTGTGGGGTACAGAACTTAAATGTGATATAAATATACCTTAATGCATCTAAGTGACAGCTAGAGTAGATGCCTCCATTGCTATTAGAAGCCAAACAATAACTTTGACCCTGGTTTTATACTGGAATATGAAAATTCACCTATTGATGTTGTATTCTGGTCATGTTGTATGAGTGCCAGGATACCTTGTGGGGTACAGACAGTTAAATTACAATTTGTCTCTCAAGAACTTAATAAGAACTAAAGCCATCTACTGTACGTAGCAAACAATGAAAATTCTTCAATATAAATTCATCTAATTGACAGCGATAATCTATACACAAAAAAATTACTTATTATTCGCATTGTATGACATAATATTATATGAGTACCAGTGTAGCTTGTGGGGTACAGAACTTAAATGTGATATGAATACACCTTAATGCATCTAAGTGGCAGCCTAAAGTAGATGCCTTTGAACATTGCTATTAGAAGCCAACAATAACTTTGACCTTGGTTTTATACTGGAATATGAAAATTCACCTATTGATACTGTATTCTGGTAATGTGGTATGAGTACCAGGATACCTTGTGGGGTACAGACATTTAAATTAAAATTTGTCTCTCAAGAACTTAACAAGAACTAAATCCTTCTACCTAGCAAACAATGGATATTCCTTGATATGAATTCACCGATTTACCGCGGTTATCTGTACAGTCAAATTTTTATTCGCATTGTAGGACTTAAGATTATATGAGTACAAGTGTAGCTTGTGGGGTACAGAACTTTAATGTGATATAAATATACCTTAATGCATCTAAGTGGAAGCCTTAAGTAGATGCCTTCATTGCTATGAGTAGCCAACAATATTTTTTACAGTGCTTAATATACTGGATAA
The DNA here is from genome assembly GCF_037975245.1 of Apostichopus japonicus. Lineage (NCBI taxonomy): Eukaryota > Metazoa > Echinodermata > Holothuroidea > Aspidochirotida > Stichopodidae > Apostichopus > Apostichopus japonicus. Next base: position 18,211,520 of record NC_092575.1, on the reverse strand, counting down.
TAAATATTAACTTGTTGATACTATACTCTGGTCATGTGGTATGAGTGCCAGGATACCTTGTGGGGTACAGACAGTTAAATTACAATTTGTAGTACTGTACTCTGTTCATGTGGTATGAGTGCCAGGATACCTTGTGGGGTACAGACAGTTAAATTACAATTTGTCTCTCAAGAACTTAATAAGAACTAAAGCCATCTACTGTACGTAGCAAACAATGAAAATTCTTCAATATAAATTCATCTAATTGACAGCGATAATCTATACACAAAAAAATACTTATTATTCGCATTGTAGGACCTAATATTATATGAGTACCAGTGTAGCTTGTGGGGTACAGAACTTAAATGTGATATAAATACACCTTAATGCATCTAAGTGGCAGCCTAAAGTAGATGCCTTTGAACATTGCTATTAGAAGCCAACAATAACCTTGACCTTGGTTTTATACTGGAATATGAAAATTCACCTATTGATACTGTATTCTGGTAATGTGGTATGAGTACCAGGATACCTTGTGGGGTACAGACATTTAAATTAAAATTTGTCTCTCAAGAACTTAACAAGAACTAAATCCTTCTACCTAGCAAACAATGGATATTCCTTGATATGAATTCACCGATTGACCGCGGTTATCTGTACAGTCAAATTTTTATTCGCATTGTAGGACTTAAGATTATATGAGTACAAGTGTAGCTTGTGGGGTACAGAACTTTAATGTGATTTAAATATACCTTAATGCATCTAAGTGGAAGCCTTAAGAAGATGCCTTCATTGCTATGAGTAGCCTACAATAACTTTGACAGTGCTTTATATACAGGATAATGAAAATTCACCTATTGATGCTGTATTCTGGTCATGTGGTATGAGTGCCAGGATACCTTGTGGGGTACAGACAGTTAAATTACAATTACAATTACAATATGTCTCTCAAGAACTTGATTAGAACTAAATCCATCTACCTAGCAAACAATGAAAACTCTTCAATATAAATTCATCTAATTGACAGCAATAATCTATACAGAATAAAACTTATCATTCGCAGTGTAGGACCTAATATTATATGAGTACCAGTGTAGCTTGTGGGGTACAGAACTTAAATGTGATATAAATATACCTTAATGCATCTAAGTGACAGCTAGAGTAGATGCCTCCATTGCTATTAGAAGCCAAACAATAACTTTGACCCTGGTTTTATACTGGAATATGAAAATTCACCTATTGATGTTGTATTCTGGTCATGTTGTATGAGTGCCAGGATACCTTGTGGGGTACAGACAGTTAAATTACAATTTGTCTCTCAAGAACTTAATAAGAACTAAAGCCATCTACTGTACGTAGCAAACAATGAAAATTCTTCAATATAAATTCATCTAATTGACAGCGATAATCTATACACAAAAAAATACTTATTATTCGCATTGTAGGACCTAATATTATATGAGTTCCAGTGTAGCTTGTGGGGTACAGAACTTAAATGTGATATAAATACACCTTAATGCATCTAAGTGGCAGCCTAAATTTAGATGCCTTCATTGCTATTAGAAGCCAACAATAACTTTGACCTTGGTTTTATACTGGAATATGAAAATTCACCTATTGATACTGTGTTCTGGTAATGTGGTATGAGTACCAGGATACCTTGTGGGGTACAGACATTTAAATTAAAATTTGTCTCTCAAGAACTTAACAAGAACTAAATCCTTCTACCTAGCAAACAATGGATATTCCTTGATATGAATTCACCGATTGACCGCGGTTATCTGTACAGTCAAATTTTTATTCGCATTGTAGGACTTAAGATTATATGAGTACAAGTGTAGCTTGTGGGGTACAGAACTTTAATGTGATATAAATATACCTTAATGCATCTAAGTGGAAGCCTTAAGTAGATGCCTTCATTGCTATGAGTAGCCAACAATATTTTTTACAGTGCTTAATATACTGGATAATAAATATTAACTTGTTGATACTATACTCTGGTCATGTGGTATGAGTGCCAGGATACCTTGTGGGGTACAGACAGTTAAATTACAATTTGTAGTACTGTACTCTGTTCATGTGGTATGAGTGCCAGGATACCTTGTGGGGTACAGACAGTTAAATTACAATTTGTCTCTCAAGAACTTAATAAGAACTAAAGCCATCTACTGTACGTAGCAAACAATGAAAATTCTTCAATATAAATTCAACTAATTGACAGCGATAATCTATACACAAAAAAATACTTATTATTCGCATTGTAGGACCTAACATTATATGAGTACCAGTGTAGCTTGTGGGGTACAGAACTTAAATGTGATATAAATACACCCTAATGCATCTAAGTGGCAGACTAAAGTAGATGCCTTTGAACATTGCTATTAGAAGCCAACAATAACTTTGACCTTGGTTTGTTTATACTGGAATATGAAAATTCACCTATTGATACTGTATTCTGGTAATGTGGTATGAGTGCCAGGATACCTTGTGGGGTACAGACAGTTAAATTACAATTTGTAGTACTGTACTCTGGTCATGTGGTATGAGTGCCAGGATACCTTGTGGGGTACAGACAGTTAAATTACAATTTGTAGTACTGTACTCTGTTCATGTGGTATGAGTGCCAGGATACCTTGTGGGGTACAGACAGTTAAATTACAATTTGTCTCTCAAGAACTTAATAAGAACTAAAGCCATCTACTGTACGTAGCAAACAATGAAAATTCTTCAATATAAATTCATCTAATTGACAGCGATAATCTATACACAAAAAAATACTTATTATTCGCATTGTAGGACCTAATATTATATGAGTACCAGTGTAGCTTGTGGGGTACAGAACTTAAATGTGATATAAATACACCTTAAAGCATCTAAGTGGCAGCCTAAAGTAGATGCCTTTGAACATTGCTATTAGAAGCCAACAATAACCTTGACCTTGGTTTTATACTGGAATATGAAAATTCACCTATTGATACTGTATTCTGGTAATGTGGTATGAGTACCAGGATACCTTGTGGGGTACAGACATTTAAATTAAAATTTGTCTCTCAAGAACTTAACAAGAACTAAATCCTTCTACCTAGCAAACAACGGATATTCCTTGATATGAATTCACCGATTGACCGCGGTTATCTGTACAGTCAAATTTTTATTCGCATTGTAGGACTTAAGATTATATGAGTACAAGTGTAGCTTGTGGGGTACAGAACTTTAATGTGATTTAAATATACCTTAATGCATCTAAGTGGAAGCCTTAAGAAGATGCCTTCATTGCTATGAGTAGCCTACAATAACTTTGACAGTGCTTTATATACAGGATAATGAAAATTCACCTATTGATGCTGTATTCTGGTCATGTGGTATGAGTGCCAGGATACCTTGTGGGGTACAGACAGTTAAATTACAATTACAATATGTCTCTCAAGAACTTGATTAGAACTAAATCCATCTACCTAGCAAACAATGAAAACTCTTCAATATAAATTCATCTAATTGACAGCAATAATCTATACAGAATAAAACTTATCATTCGCAGTGTAGGACCTAATATTATATGAGTACCAGTGTAGCTTGTGGGGTACAGAACTTAAATGTGATATAAATATACCTTAATGCATCTAAGTGACAGCTAGAGTAGATGCCTCCATTGCTATTAGAAGCCAAACAATAACTTTGACCCTGGTTTTATACTGGAATATGAAAATTCACCTATTGATGTTGTATTCTGGTCATGTTGTATGAGTGCCAGGATACCTTGTGGGGTACAGACAGTTAAATTACAATTTGTCTCTCAAGAACTTAATAAGAACTAAAGCCATCTACTGTACGTAGCAAACAATGAAAATTCTTCAATATAAATTCATCTAATTGACAGCGATAATCTATACACAAAAAAATACTTATTATTCGCATTGTAGGACCTAATATTATATGAGTTCCAGTGTAGCTTGTGGGGTACAGAACTTAAATGTGATATAAATACACCTTAATGCATCTAAGTGGCAGCCTAAATTTAGATGCCTTCATTGCTATTAGAAGCCAACAATAACTTTGACCTTGGTTTTATACTGGAATATGAAAATTCACCTATTGATACTGTGTTCTGGTAATGTGGTATGAGTACCAGGATACCTTGTGGGGTACAGACATTTAAATTAAAATTTGTCTCTCAAGAACTTAACAAGAACTAAATCCTTCTACCTAGCAAACAATGGATATTCCTTGATATGAATTCACCGATTGACCGCGGTTATCTGTACAGTCAAATTTTTATTCGCATTGTAGGACTTAAGATTATATGAGTACAAGTGTAGCTTGTGGGGTACAGAACTTTAATGTGATATAAATATACCTTAATGCATCTAAGTGGAAGCCTTAAGTAGATGCCTTCATTGCTATGAGTAGCCAACAATATTTTTTACAGTGCTTAATATACTGGATAATAAATATTAACTTGTTGATACTATACTCTGGTCATGTGGTATGAGTGCCAGGATACCTTGTGGGGTACAGACAGTTAAATTACAATTTGTAGTACTGTACTCTGTTCATGTGGTATGAGTGCCAGGATACCTTGTGGGGTACAGACAGTTAAATTACAATTTGTCTCTCAAGAACTTAATAAGAACTAAAGCCATCTACTGTACGTAGCAAACAATGAAAATTCTTCAATATAAATTCAACTAATTGACAGCGATAATCTATACACAAAAAAATACTTATTATTCGCATTGTAGGACCTAACATTATATGAGTACCAGTGTAGCTTGTGGGGTACAGAACTTAAATGTGATATAAATACACCCTAATGCATCTAAGTGGCAGACTAAAGTAGATGCCTTTGAACATTGCTATTAGAAGCCAACAATAACTTTGACCTTGGTTTGTTTATACTGGAATATGAAAATTCACCTATTGATACTGTATTCTGGTAATGTGGTATGAGTGCCAGGATACCTTGTGGGGTACAGACAGTTAAATTACAATTTGTAGTACTGTACTCTGGTCATGTGGTATGAGTGCCAGGATACCTTGTGGGGTACAGACAGTTAAATTACAATTTGTAGTACTGTACTCTGTTCATGTGGTATGAGTGCCAGGATACCTTGTGGGGTACAGACAGTTAAATTACAATTTGTCTCTCAAGAACTTAATAAGAACTAAAGCCATCTACTGTACGTAGCAAACAATGAAAATTCTTCAATATAAATTCATCTAATTGACAGCGATAATCTATACACAAAAAAATACTTATTATTCGCATTGTAGGACCTAATATTATATGAGTACCAGTGTAGCTTGTGGGGTACAGAACTTAAATGTGATATAAATACACCTTAATGCATCTAAGTGGCAGCCTAAAGTAGATGCCTTTGAACATTGCTATTAGAAGCCAACAATAACCTTGACCTTGGTTTTATACTGGAATATGAGAATTCACCTATTGATACTGTATTCTGGTAATGTGGTATGAGTACCAGGATACCTAGCTTGTGGGGTACAGACATTTAAATTAAAATTTGTCTCTCAAGAACTTAACAAGAACTAAATCCTTCTACCTAGCAAACAATGGATATTCCTTGATATGAATTCACCGATTGACCGCGGTTATCTGTACAGTCAAATTTTTATTCGCATTGTAGGACTTAAGATTATATGAGTACAAGTGTAGCTTGTGGGGTACAGAACTTTAATGTGATTTAAATATACCTTAATGCATCTAAGTGGAAGCCTTAAGTAGATGCCTTCATTGCTATGAGTAGCCTACAATAACTTTGACAGTGCTTTATATACAGGATAATGAAAATTCACGTATTGATGCTGTATTCTGGTCATGTGGTATGAGTGCCAGGATACCTTGTGGGGTACAGACAGTTAAATTACAATTACAATATGTCTCTCAAGAACTTGATTAGAACTAAATCCATCTACCTAGCAAACAATGAAAACTCTTCAATATAAATTCATCTAATTGACAGCAATAATCTATACAGAATAAAACTTATCATTCGCATTGTAGGACCTAATATTATATGAGTACCAGTGTAGCTTGTGGGGTACAGAACTTAAATGTGATATAAATATACCTTAATGCATCTAAGTGACAGCTAGAGTAGATGCCTCCATTGCTATTAGAAGCCAAACAATAACTTTGACCCTGGTTTTATACTGGAATATGAAAATTCACCTATTGATGTTGTATTCTGGTCATGTTGTATGAGTGCCAGGATACCTTGTGGGGTACAGACAGTTAAATTACAATTTGTCTCTCAAGAACTTAATAAGAACTAAAGCCATCTACTGTACGTAGCAAACAATGAAAATTCTTCAATATAAATTCATCTAATTGACAGCGATAATCTATACACAAAAAAATACTTATTATTCGCATTGTAGGACCTAATATTATATGAGTTCCAGTGTAGCTTGTGGGGAACAGAACTTAAATGTGATATAAATACACCTTAATGCATCTAAGTGGCAGCCTAAATTTAGATGCCTTCATTGCTATTAGAAGCCAACAATAACTTTGACCTTGTTTTTATACTGGAATATGAAAATTCACCTATTGATACTGTGTTCTGGTAATGTGGTATGAGTACCAGGATACCTTGTGGGGTACAGACATTTAAATTAAAATTTGTCTCTCAAGAACTTAACAAGAACTAAATCCTTCTACCTAGCAAACAATGGATATT
>NC_092575.1:18147161-18204740 GCF_037975245.1 Apostichopus japonicus | reverse complement strand
AGCTAAACCCTACAAAATCAGGAATGTAGTTTGCTATATTTTGATGCCATGAAAGTTGTATGCATGCATATGATATATGAGTCATGACACTTCAATTCATAAGTCAAGTGCTCAAACAACACCCCAGAATACAATAGGTGTTAGTGTAATCTCCAATTATCACTAGTGGAGTGGACCAGAATGTATTTCCTGTGTATATTGATGGATAAACTATGAAGTGTTAGGCCCACAGTGCTTGCACAAACAAGCTCCCCAAGTGAATGACTGGAATTGGTATTCTTAGACTTGCAGTAGCCTTAGGTCATGTGTGTTCAATGGGAAATTGATTGAGGCCCAGGGCCCAGGTTTAATTAGCCTGCAAAGTATTCTGAATATATTATAGGCCTATAAGGCTTATATATTAAAACTAGACATCAGCTGGCGTTAAACCGCCAACGTATATCCCCACATCATAGCAATCACAGTGTGTTTAAAAGCCAAATGGGAGAATATCAGGAACTATATGAGATCACCACCAACTTTTGGTACCACCATACGTTGCTCTCATTTGTTTTGTTCAAATTGGATGAATTAAATGGCCACTGCAGTGGGTCACATGTGGTCAAATTGAAAGTGATCAACACCATAATATCCCCAATGTGGGGATATAATGATCTGGGTGGATATGGGTGCATATATGTGATAATGTAGGCAACAATGGGGTCCAACTGAAATGTGGTTTTAAAAAAATCAAAAAAATCCGATTTAAATCAAAAAAATCTGATTTAAATCAAAAAAATCAACAACCCTGATAGACTATATAACAGAGGCAGAGCATACAGAAGGAGGTGAGCACAACTCAGAGACAGAGAGAGAGAGTACAAGCTACATGGTAGAACTAAAAACATAAACCAGTCCAGTGATTGATGACATATCAAAAAAGATGTCTCCTGTTGCTTTTTGGCACTTTTTCTGAAGAAGCACACTTGGTACGGATTGATATAGATGCTAATAGGAGTATGCCAGCTAAAGTAACAGTTGACATTTCTAAAATCCACTTTCAACCTCTTTTTATGATAGTTTCAGAAGTAATGACTTATATCATTTTTGTTTATCTCTGTCTATTGTGTGAATCTTCATATGGTGTCTCACACATGTTGTACAGTCTATATGAATAATGCAGTACTGAACTTTAAACAAGTGAGAGCCCAATGGTTGACATATTCCCTAGTGTGATTAGAAGTCATTCCATCAGCATGGCTGGCATCTACTGAATGTCTAAATTGTTCTTGGGTCCACACAATGTGTTTTAAGCACAGTCCCTCAGTTGGTGCTACTTATCCCCTCTGGTGGAAACTTGACGCAAGTTGGCCTTCTTCCCTCTGAAAATGTGATCACTCCCTGTATCGAGTAAACTCTGGCCCTAAAATGAAAGAGAAAAAGTTACTTGTTACTTTGGCACTGCTTTTCAAAGGTATTTTGTCAGATTTTGTTGCGAAAACTACTCAGGAGACCTATGTTCTAGCTGTGACCAGATCTAGAATGAGGGCGCTGTTCAAGCAACATTCCTAAATCGTTGTAGTAGATCATATTGACTAGTTTCTCAGTGTAAGTCTTGTCTTGTATCATTCTATGTGCAGCTATTCAACTGCTTAGACTTCCAATAAATGCTTATAACCATTTAAGCATTTGTATACAAACAAACTAGTGAATAGGTCACTGGAATTTTGTTGAACTTTGAGGATAAAAAACTGATTATTATTATGAAGAATGGGTACGGTCATGTACCTCACAACTGATGCTGATGGCAAGGCATGTAATATGGATTCAGTAGAACAATGGCTGCAGCTTATCATTCTGATGTAGTACACCTCGTCTTCGTCTTCGATACGGTGACACATCCGCAAAAAGGGACAATATCTCACCACACACACGTCAAGAGAGTAATTAATTAGATCTGACCCGAGTACTGATATAAGTGACAGGATTCACAGAACCACTGGAACTACTAATGAGGTCTGAAGGCAGACTATTCCAATCCCTAATTGTATTTGGAAAAAAACTATACTTATAGCAATTGGTACTGGCATACAGTTGGCAGAAATGCATATCGTGCATGTTCCGACTCCTACGCAGAGGCTTTCTTAGGCAGTCAATAGGGATCTGAGCCTGACCATAGATGCCCTTAGCAAATAAGATGATTCTACTTTGTCTGCGCCTCTCTGCCAAGGGCCCCAGGTTTAGGTCCCGTAACAGAGATGAGACAGAGCCAGGCTCTCTTGAATAATCTGAAGCGATGAAACGGGCTGCACGCCTCTGAATGTTTTCGAGGTTGTGCTGCAAAAAAGCTTGGTGGGGATCCCAGACAGAACTGGCATATTCCAATACTGGCAGGAGGAGACCTTTATATGCAGCCAATTTTGCATCCTTCGAACAAGGGGATAAGTTTCTACAAAGAACTCCCAATATCCTATTTCCTTTGTTACACACATTTTGAATATGCTTTCCCCAGTTGAGATCTGAAGTGATATGAATACCCAGATATTTAATACAATCAACCTTAACCAAGTGAACCCCATTGAGCATGTAATTGAAATTTACAGGTTTCCTCTTTCTAGTAATGGTCATAATGTTACATTTCACCGGCTGGAAACTCATGCCCCAATCTTTAGCCCATTGCCCTAGTATATTAATATCTTCCTGAAGTTGATGACCATCACTGACATCATCGATAACCCGATAACAGACACAGTACTCAGCGAACAGTCGGAGACCAGAAGAAACAGCATTACCAATATCATTAATATAGGCCAGGAAGAGAATGGGTCCCAAAACTGACCCTTGCGGAACACCGGAAGTAACCTTAGAAGGATTAGACCTAGACCCATTGACAACAACCGACTGCTCTCTATCACTCAGAAAAGCATCCACCCAGCAGAGAACCTGATGTGAAACACCCATAGTGTACAGTTTAGATTTCAATAAACAGGTCTCTCTACAGAGCACTGACTAAAGCAGTACTCTCCTCTGATATATGACAAAATCTACAGTAAACAGGTTAGTAAATTTGCAAGTCTTATTAAGGGCCTGTCACAGTGCTATGATGGCTCACAGAGACACAAGCAATGGATGTGACACCTCCACACATAGGCTGTTGTGGCATATGTGGGAGATGTGAAATGATTTGGTACTTAAAAAGTTAATTTCTTTGCACAATACTTTGAAGAGCAGATGCTGGAATGTGGCTCTTCTCTTAGCTGCCAGGGATAGCATTGTGCGGATAATGCCATATGCTGGTGCCCCTGGCTTACTGATGGTGTAGGCACCTGTCCACATCCTGCATCCCTTTGTGTAACTTGTTGGGGCTGATGTATATTTTGCAACATTTGCATTTATTTCATCAGCCCATGCCATCCAATCTTAGTCTGACATTGTGAAGGTGTGAGCTTTCCATTTACAAATGTGTTACTGTATATAGGCCTATCCTTATTCTGATTGCAGTCTGGGTCTCAATAAAACTGATTCTTACACCACATATATTACATTGTAATGTATGCATTTAAATTCTGACTGTCGCTTTTTGCTCTGCTAGGTACACAGTATTAGTGCTGATAGTCGACTCTTACTTTTGTAGTTGATTAATCGCATAGCTCTTCTCGCGATACTCGGTTACAGTTATGGCATCATCACTGTCATTTCTACATTGCAGAAATACGGTCAAACAAATCTTTTTCCATGGTGCACTGTCCCTATTTGTTCTTTCAAGTCTTAATGTGTGATGTCTAATTCATGTTAAAACATCTACCAAACAAAAACTGTCAACAAATTTCAATATTCAACATTTCTTAAAATCCTTCAAAGTAAATCAAAAACTTTGGAATGGATCTACAAGGCTACTACAACTACTAGCACTAATCACAGCAAAAAAATGAATGAATAGATGCAACACCCTGTAGCGGTGTGATGATTACTATGCAAGAGTTTTCTGTAGAAGGACGTTCACCTTCTAGGCTAGGCTTTAGCCTAGTGTGATAGCACGCACATATTATGACACATTGAAATGAAACTTCACCGCAATCGACACACTCTATCAGACATATGATACATGTGAACCACTGGCCAGAAATGAAATATACTGTAAACATGCATGTTTGAAGAAATTACAAATTCTTTGGCAATCATTAAAGATTAATAAATTTGGGAATTTGCAATTATGCGCAATGATGAAACATTGCTAGGACTAAATGTTGCACTGCAGAACAATCGTATTACTAACAAGTAAACGCATGAATCTAACCTGAACAGGTGCTTGCTGATTTTTAACACAGCACAGTTCTAGTGTAGCATTGTAAGAACCTGTGTTTGCAATATTTGCTGACAAACTGCTTAAGTGTTGTTTTTGATAGGTTAGGCTATTTTTCAATAGCAGATTGTGTGTAGTGCTAGCTTTAGTCCAGTAATCGCAACTTAGGTTTTGAGAGCGATTAATCAAACTTCCAAAGTGTAATCGCGACTACTGGCGATTAATCGATCACGACTATCAGCACTACACTGTATAAAAGTAGACTACTCACCAGATGTACAACTTCAGTTCCTCAGGTTTTACTTTTTCAATAGCTTAACATTGAAACTAGTGGCTCCTTATACCATCCTTTACTTGTACTACTACACATCTCAATAACACACAGATCAAAACAACAGACACAGGTAGTACATTGGTCTCTACAGGCCATGAACATGTTCTTCCAGTCTAATTATTACTTCATCAGTGCATTTTTGGGCACATGCCATGGTGTACCAATGTGTTGTTACTTCCGTGTCAATCTCGTGCCACATTGCGATATTTTGGTGATTTTTCACAAAATTTGCCCCCAAATCACTCAAGCGTAAAATGATGAGACCTTTTTGTCATATTCCGTGATTACATATCATAACCAATACCCTTAGCTATACTTAAGGCTCATAGAGTCTAAAATGGCAATTTTCAAATTCTTACTTATTATGGCCACGACACGAAAATGTCAACATCCTGTATATTTGGGATCCATCGAAGCATGTTCTCTAGAACATATATCAACCACTCTGCCAATTAGAAACTTGATTTTTCCCTTCGAAATTTTTTTTCGTAATCTCATGACCTAATGTGACAACATTTTAGGAACACGATTTGCTCTCGCTGTTTCCTCCGAACATATATCATACCTACACTCCGACAAGTGTACATAAATACACAAAACAATCGATAACAAGTCAGCACGAATTCAAATCTAAATTTCCCGTGGAATGTCAGATTTAGAACCAAATGTGGCAACCGAAGTTCAAAGTGATAGTGGTTCTTCACCAGGCAGTGAAATTGTACTAGAATTGGAGTGCCCTTTCTAATATTCGAAGCAGAGAGTGAAGGCGATGATCATGCCAATATTGAACCAAATGTTGAGGGTGGACCTGAGGTGTTACTGTTAGGATATAGAACCGTATCAGTTCGAGCCTGTCAAATGAGCCGAAATTGAAGCTCCACAACATATCGAAGAAGAAACCCGTTCGGAACTATTGCAAGGAGCATACAACGTGGTAAGAATTTAGTAATGAAGCAAACAAAATCCAGTCCATTTTTTGCATGTGTGGTTGGAATTCACGGAACTGCCTTAACCATATTGTGAGTTGTGTTACGGTGACTTACAACCATAGAATCCTTACAACCCATATGTACTGTGTGTTGGCTATGTATTCATACATGTTCAGTATGGTGCGTAGTAGTAGTAGTAGTGGTGGTTACATACTGAAAGTTTGGCTCGGGACGTAAGCTGCATTATGCAGCCATGCTAGGTAGGCATATGTGTCATTTTATACTCATTATTACTAGGCTAGTACTTAGGCCTGGAGTTTTGCAAATCAATTGTCTGAACAAAAGAATGTTTCATGAAATATGGAAGTTGTAAATTCACAACAAATGTAACCATAACTGTACATTGTATCCCTGCTTGTTATTGTGGACATCATGGGCCAACATTCATACATTTTGAACTTTCAATATTTTTTTTTAGGCAGTACAGATACATAGCCTACGGTCAACAGGTTCAAAGGTGCTGGGGTTCCTAGCAAGACACGTCAGGGTTGTGCTACCATCATGTGCAGTCCAAAGAATCAGAAGTGAGTTTCCAGCCAATGGTCATTTCACTGGATTCAAGATGCCAGGAGAAAACTCAATTGTATAGGAAGCCTTGGTTGAGAAATCCCTCACCTTTTCTATTCTACGATTGTGTTGATTATCAATCCTTCAGGGTTCCCTCAGTGTTGATATATTAAAATTCAAGACTTTTAATTAAGGATGAAATGGTTATTTTCCAGATCCAGCATCAACAATGAAAGAAAAGGCATGCTTTGAAGCATTTAGACACATGTATTGGCGTGACCGTGATGTCATATAATATGTGCATCAGTGAACGGGCATTGACCTTTCTAGGAGCATTTCCTCCCAGACATGTTGGCTTGTACCTTTAATCTGGAAGCCAAAATATCCATATCTCCAATGATATTTGACAGAAAGTTATAATAAAGACCAATGGAGGCAGCAGAACTCTTGAATGTTTAGACTTTGTTTCTTCAGCAGCAGGTGGTTTGTTTTACAATCTTTCTCCAGAAACTCAGCAGTACACCCTGTTAATGGTCTTCGATTGTTTTAATGCGTGTGATGCTGTGTTTCCCTTTACGTGTCAGTGTTGTATGTGTCGTCGTGCGTGGGTACCATTTACAGGTATGCATGTGAGTTGCGTCGTGCAGTATTTCTTGGTTTAAATTACCCTTTATTCTATTTGCTTTTGGTTTATTCTAATAAATTTATCACATTCATTTGAACCTCAAGTTTCTTTATCATGACTGTGCAGACTTTTTGTTTCCTATGAGAGCTTGAAATTTTCTTCACTTGTAAACAAACCTCTTTACTCAGCAGTAAACAATGTTCATATGCTGCTCCAGGGAGACCTAAAGTGGTCTAAACTTGCCTCAACTGACCCAATCTGTGTACCACTTGTACTTCCATTCATGCTCCATTACAGCCAAACCAAGAAAACCAGATCCTAATTGATAAGATATAAACAAAGATGTTCTCCTGTTGCTCTTTGGAACTTTTCCTGAAGGAGAACACTTGTGCAGGTTGATATAGATGCTAATAGGAGTATGCCACCTTAAGTAACAGCTGAGATATTTAAACTCCACATTAAACCTCCTTTTTATGATAGTTTGAGAAGTTGTGACTTACATCATTTCTGTGTATCTCTGTCTATTTGGTGAATCTTCATATGGTGTTTCACACATGTTGTACAGTCTAAATGAATAATACAGTACTGAACTTTAAACAAGTGAGAGCCCAATGATTGACATATTCCCTAGTGTGATAAGAAGTCATTCCATCAGCATGACAGGCATCTACTGAATGTCTAAATTGTTCTTGGGTCCACACAATGTGTTTTAAGCACAGTCCCTCAGTTTGGTGCTACTTACCCCCTCTGGTGGAAACTTGGTTGGCCTTCTTCCCTCTGAAAATTTGATCACTCCCAGCATCCAGTGAGCATGCGCCCTTAGCTGTGGCTCTAAAGTGAAAGAGAAAAAGTTACTTGTTACTTTGGCACTGCTTTTCAAAGGTATTTTGTCAGATTTTGGTGCAAAAACTACTTAGGAGATCTATGCACTAGCTGTGACCGGATCTAGAATGAGGGCGCTGTTCAAACAACATTCCAAACTAGTTGTAGTCGATCATATTGACTAGTTTCTCAGTGTAAGTCTTGTCTTGTATCATTCTATGTGTAGCTATTCAACTGCTTAGACTTCCAATAAATGCTTACAAACAAAACTAGTGAATAGGTCACTGGAAAATTGGTATGTTTTAAGGATACAAACTGATTAGTATTTAGAACAATGGGTAGAAGGAAAGGCATGTTTGATAGGCATGTAATAACCTTCAAGCCAGGTAACAGGTTTGGCTTTACTGCTTGAACAGCTGGTGAAGCTGATGCCAATTGCACTGGTGATATTCCTAGCTCTTCTGATACAGATATGGCAACTAATTCCTCTTGCAAACCTGCTTATAGAAGGCTCGACAAGGAAGAGTATGAGAGAGTAATTAACCCAGCAGATAAAGGACATGAGATATTTTCAACTCAGTCACAACAAACCATGTTTGCAGAATCTACAGGAAACAGGTTTGTTAATTTGCAAGCTCTATTAAGGGCCTATCACAGTGCTATGATGGCTCACAGAGAGACAAGCAATGGATGTGGGGACGACCCTATAGGTCTTTCTGATATGGAAGAATTGTAGGACTTGAATCAAAGGTTGTGTTTGGAATCACTATGTAGCTACAAGAGTGAACTCTTGTCCATATAAAAAGCTTAAAAAAACAGTAACAAACCTGGCAAGAATCCTTCAGGTAGCATACGCCCATTAAAAGCGCCATTGACTTACACACTAAATCACAAAAGTAATGTGGTCTCTAAGTCTAGAGAGAAGTTTTCACTAGCTAAACGCTACCCATCACCGGATAGCTGTCAAGTTGGCCTTTTATGGCATCATCAATTTTCCGTATCATGACCATGTAGATTTTTTGCTATCCGAGCCGGAAGTTTTTGTCACTTGTAAACAAACCTCTTCACTCAGTGGTAAACAATTTTCCTACGCTGCTCCTGGGAGGCCTTAAAGGGGTCTGAAATGGCCTCAATTGACACAATTTTCTCACTACATGTACTTCCATTAATGCTCTTCAACATGCAAGCCACAAAAAACTAGATCATGATTGATAACAGGTCACAAAAGATGTTCCCCTGCTGCTTTTTGGCACTTTTCTTGAAGGAGAACAATCGAGCGGACTGATATAGACTCTAATAGGAGTATGCCACCTTATGTGAGAGATGAATTTTTTTTTTAATACCAAAATGATACTTTTTATAGTCGTCACAATATAAACCACAACAAAATTCTATGCAATTATCATTTTAGGTCCATAAAGATGTATTTTCAGAGATTTCAGTATGCAAGGTGCAGTGTGTAAATACACATATGAGCAATACTGTGTAAGCAGTAACCAGGTCTACGACTGCAACAACATTTACAGTCACCAATTTTGATAAGCTTGACCAATTTGGGTGCATCTATGATTCCTGCAGGTTGTATTGGTATTCCTGATCACCGCCCACTTGGTCTGGCTTGCCCTACCTGCAGAAACGTCATCCAGAGAAGGGTCTGCGGGGAGGGTTTTTTCGTCTCTGGCTCTGAAAAGTGATGAAAACTACTTTTGTTTAGCTCAGCTGATTCCTCCCAAACTGACCTACAGGACATACCCCAATGTATTCCTGAACTGTTTGGAACATGTTAAACTGATATTGCATGTCACTCCAGTGCAACTGCTAAGTTACTAAGAATAAGAGAAGAGAATTGAAGGTGTTCTTTGCCAAAACTGGATCATCGGGATTTGTAAACCACAGCCTCACTGTGTGACAAGTACATTTATGTAGCTGATCAATATGAGCTACCGTACTTGCTCTTCATATTACACACTACGAGTCTGTGCACTCCATTGAATATGGCTACTGAAGTACAATAATAAACCAAGTCTGTTACTAAATAAATGATCGCCTCCTATATTCTTGATACGACACGCTCAACGGCCACACACTGAAACACACTGTAACAGTATGTACAGTAGTCAAAAGGAACAAATACTGAAATGCTATCTAGATACACTGTTCACCTCAACAGCATATCCAGTCCATTTAAAGGTTTGTGCATAGGTTGTTACAATGTATTAAAGACAGTTATAAGGGAAGAGAGGTGGATAGGGGGGCATATTTCATGATAAAACATTCAAATTTGTTGCTCGGCAAAGAACAACAACGTCAAATTACCTTATTCTCCATTGGTGGCGAGCACTGGTTCCTATACTGTACAGTAGTTACTACAGTAGATCTCCCATGGAAGCATCAGGATATCTCTTTCTGCTGTCAGAGTTGTTTGGGATTTGTTGTTACCTCATCTAACCAGTTGAGGCCATTGATACCACACCCATTCAAAGTATATCGCTGTGAATGCTGAGGACTTGGCACATCAACTTTCTCTGAAAATTGACAAAACAACAGAAAACTAATGATAGTGAAAATAGGCTCAAAACCCCTTGATGCACATATGTAGGAGCAGAAAATGCATACCTTTGTGGATTATTTGCTAAATAAGACTCAAAACATTCTCTGTGTAAGGTTTTAGCACTCAGCAGCCACTCCACTTAGGATACAGACCTCACATTGTGCTACAGCTGGTGTAGACGTGGTCTAGGGTACTAACGTAGCGCGATTATGAACCTGAGGCCTAAGCTAACAACATTATGGGTATTTCATGCATTGAAACTGAGTATTTGTCTTTAGTCAAACACCAGGTACTTCCAACTTTAGCAAAAATAACCTAAAATATGGTTACCATGTACTTTAGGTGCCCACGGATGTCAAATTTCACTGAACTAAGTCATTCACGTCACACACACGGCAGGCATTTTGGTCTGATTCTGAAGGATTTTGAATATCGTGCATTTGGCACCTACTTAGCAGGGTCAAGGAATGAATCAAATTACGGAAGCTTTGGTAGGTCAAGGCTTAATGACCCAATAGTTTATTGGGGAGGAAAACTGGTCAGAAATGCTCAAAATGTTGTTCTGGTCTCATGTATAGAAACGCACATGCTCTTTGTGGTACTTTAAGTCTGTAATACTAATTTATGCGTAAAAATCATCCAAGCTTGAATTTTCAGACGTTTGCTTGAAAACCATATTTACACACCATAGCAACTACTTTGGTCCAAAATTGGGACTTCTAGCACTTAAAATGAAAAATTTTAGCATTTTTGCTTAAGGTAGCATACGCCCATTAAAAGCCCCATTGACTTACACACTAAATCACAAAAGTAATGTGGTCTCTTAGTCTAGATAGAAGTTTTCACTAGCTAAACGCTACCCATCACCGGATAGCTGACAAATTGGCCATTCATGGCATCATCAGGTTTCCGTACCATGATCATGAAGATTTTTTGCTATCCGAGCCGGAAGTTTTCGTCACTTGTAAACAAACCTCTTCACTCAGTGGTAAACAAATTTCCTACGCTGCTCCTGGGAGGCATAAAGGGGTCTAAAATAGCCTCAATTGACCCAATTTTCTCACCACATGTACTTCCATTAATGCTCTTTAGCATGCATGCCACAAAAAAACTAGATCATGATTGATAACAGGTCACAAAAAGATGTTCTCCCGCTGCTTTTGAGCGGATTGATATAGACTCCAATAGGAGTATGCCACCTAAAGTGAGAGATGATTTTTTGTTATTACCAAAATGATACTTTTTATTGTCGTCACAATATAAACCACAACAGAATTCTATGCAATTATCATTTTTGGTCCATAAAGATGTATTTTCAGACATTTCAGTACACACGGTGAAGTGTGTAGATACACATATGAGCAATACTGTGTAAGCAGTAGGGGTTAGCAGTATAAGATCGCGGCAAAAGCAAACTGCGGTGGCCAGGTCTCGAGCCGAGAATCCAAAATACGTCTCTCTCTCAAGGTACAGAGCATAACCAACTGCGCCACGGCAGCAGTTGATATAAATCTATGTTCGTTTCTAATACTTAAAGTTCCAGAGATCGTATTAGATCGCGGCAAAAGCAAACTGTGCTGGCCTGGTCTCGAGCCCGCGATCCAAAATACGTCACGCTCTCGAGGTACAGAGCACAGCCAACCGCGCCACGACAGCAGTAGATATAAATCTATGTTCGTTTCTAATACTTAAAGTTCCAGAGACCGTAATAGATCGCGGCAAAAGCAAACTGCAGTGGCCGGGTCTCGAGCCCAGGATCCAAAATACGTTACGCTCTCGAGGTACAGAGCACAACCAACCGCGCCACGACAGCAGTTGATATAAATCTATGTTCGTTTCTAATACTTAAAGTTCCAGAGACCGTATAAGTTCGCGGCAAAAGCAAACTGCGGTTGCCGGGTCTCGAGCCCAGGATCCAAAATACGTCTCGCTCTCGAGGTATAGAGCACAACCCTCTGCGCCACGACAGCAGTTGATATAAATCTTGGTTCGTTTCTAATACTTAAAGTTCCAGAGATCGTAATAGATCGCGGCAAAAGCAAACTGCGCTGCCCTGGTCTCGAGCCCGCGATCCAAAATACGTCACGCTCTCGAGTTACAGAGAGCAACCAACCGCGCCACGACAGCAGTTGATATCAATCTTTGTTCGTTTCTAATACTTAAAGTTCCAGAGACCGTATAAGATCGCGGCAAAAGCAAACTGCGCTGGCCTGGTCTCGAGCCCGCGATCCAAAATGCGTCACGCTCTCGAGGTACAGAGCACAACCAACCGAGCCACGACAGCAGTTGATATAAATCTATGTTCGTTTCTTATACTTAAAGTTCCAGATACCTTATAGGATCGCGGCAAAAGCAAACTGCGCTGGCCTGGTCTCGAGCCCGCGATCCAAAATACGTCACGCTCTCGAGGTACAGAGCACAACCAACCGCGCCACGACAGCAGTTGATATAAATCTATGTTCGTTTCTAATACTTAAAGTTCCAGAGACCGTATAAGATCGCGGCAAAAGCAAACTGCGGTTGCCGGGTCTCGAGCCCAGGATCCAAAATACGTCTCGCTCTCGAGGTACAGAGCACAACCAACCGCGCCACGACAGCAGTTGATATAAATCTATGTTCGTTTCTAATACTTAAAGTTCCAGAGACCGTATAAGATCGCGGCAAAAGCAAACTGCGCTGGCCTGGTCTCGAGCCCGCGATCCAAAATACGTCACGCTCTCGAGGTACAGAGCACAACCAACCGCGCCACGACAGCAGTTGATATAAATCTATGTTCGTTTCTAATACTTAAAGTTCCAGAGACCGTATAAGATCGCGGCAAAACCAAACTGCGCTGGCCTGGTCTCGAGCCCGCGATCCAAAATACGTCACGCTCTCGAGGTACAGAGCACAACCAACAGCGCCACGACAGCAGTTGATATAAATCTATGTTCGTTTCTAATACTTAAAGTTCCAGAGACCGTATAAGATCGCGGCAAAAGCAAACTGCGCTGGCCTGGTCTCGAGCCCGCGATCCAAAATACGTCACGCTCTCGAGATACAGAGCACAACCAACCGCGCCACGACAGCAGTTGATATAAATCTATGTTCGTTTCTAATACTTAAAGTTCCAGAGACCGTATAAGATCGCGGCAAAACCAAACTGCGTTGGCCTGTTCTCGAGCCCGCGATCCAAAATACGTGACGCTCTCGAGGTACAGTGCACAACCAACCGCGCCACGACAGCAGTTGATATAAATCTACGTTCGTTTCTAATACTTAAAGTTTCCAGAGACAGTATGAGATCGCGGCAAAAGCAAACTGCGCTGGCCTGTTCTCGAGCCCGCGATCCAAAATACGTCACGCTCTCGAGGTACAGAGCACAACCAACCGCGCCACGACAGCAGTTGATATAAATCTACGTTCGTTCGTTTCTAATACTTAAACTTCCAGAGACCGTATAAGATCGCGGCAAAAGCAAACTGCCCCCACCTGGTCTCGAGCCCGCGATCCAAAAATACGTCACGCTCTCGAGGTACAGAGCAACCAACCGCGCCACGACAGCAGTTGATATAAATCTATGTTCGTTTCTAATACTTAAACTTCCAGAGACCGTATAAGATCGCGGCAAAAGCAAACTGCCCCCACCTGGTCTCGAGCCCGCGATCCAAAAATACGTCACGCTCTCGAGGTACAGAGCAACCAACCGCGCCACGACAGCAGTTGATATAAATCTATGTTCGTTTCTAATACTTAAACTTCCAGAGACCGTATAAGATCGCGGCAAAAGCAAACTGCCCCCACCTGGTCTCGAGCCCGCGATCCAAAAATACGTCACGCTCTCGAGGTACAGAGCAACCAACCGCGCCACGACAGCAGTTGATATAAATCTATGTTCGTTTCTAATACTTAAACTTCCAGAGACCGTATAAGATCGCGGCAAAAGCAAACTGCCCCCACCTGGTCTCGAGCCCGCGATCCAAAAATACGTCACGCTCTCGAGGTACAGAGCAACCAACCGCGCCACGACAGCAGTTGATATAAATCTATGTTCGTTTCTAATACTTAAACTTCCAGAGACCGTATAAGATCGCGGCAAAAGCAAACTGCCCCCACCTGGTCTCGAGCCCGCGATCCAAAAATACGTCACGCTCTCGAGGTACAGAGCAACCAACCGCGCCACGACAGCAGTTGATATAAATCTATGTTCGTTTCTAATACTTAAACTTCCAGAGACCGTATAAGATCGCGGCAAAAGCAAACTGCCCCCACCTGGTCTCGAGCCCGCGATCCAAAATACGTCACGCTCTCGAGGTACAGAGCAACCAACCGCGCCACGACAGCAGTTGATATAAATCTATGTTCGTTTCTAATACTTAAACTTCCAGAGACCGTATAAGATCGCGGCAAAAGCAAACTGCCCCCACCTGGTCTCGAGCCCGCGATCCAAAAATACGTCACGCTCTCGAGGTACAGAGCAACCAACCGCGCCACGACAGCAGTTGATATAAATCTATGTTCGTTTCTAATACTTAAACTTCCAGAGACCGTATAAGATCGCGGCAAAAGCAAACTGCCCCCACCTGGTCTCGAGCCCGCGATCCAAAATACGTCACGCTCTCGAGGTACAGAGCAACCAACCGCGCCACGACAGCAGTTGATATAAATCTATGTTCGTTTCTAATACTTAAACTTCCAGAGACCGTATAAGATCGCGGCAAAAGCAAACTGCCCCCACCTGGTCTCGAGCCCGCGATCCAAAATACGTCACGCTCTCGAGGTACAGAGCAACCAACCGCGCCACGACAGCAGTTGATATAAATCTATGTTCGTTTCTAATACTTAAACTTCCAGAGACCGTATAAGATCGCGGCAAAAGCAAACTGCCCCCACCTGGTCTCGAGCCCGCGATCCAAAAATACGTCACGCTCTCGAGGTACAGAGCAACCAACCGCGCCACGACAGCAGTTGATATAAATCTATGTTCGTTTCTAATACTTAAACTTCCAGAGACCGTATAAGATCGCGGCAAAAGCAAACTGCCCCCACCTGGTCTCGAGCCCGCGATCCAAAAATACGTCACGCTCTCGAGGTACAGAGCAACCAACCGCGCCACGACAGCAGTTGATATAAATCTATGTTCGTTTCTAATACTTAAACTTCCAGAGACCGTATAAGATCGCGGCAAAAGCAAACTGCCCCCACCTGGTCTCGAGCCCGCGATCCAAAAATACGTCACGCTCTCGAGGTACAGAGCAACCAACCGCGCCACGACAGCAGTTGATATAAATCTATGTTCGTTTCTAATACTTAAACTTCCAGAGACCGTATAAGATCGCGGCAAAAGCAAACTGCCCCCACCTGGTCTCGAGCCCGCGATCCAAAAATACGTCACGCTCTCGAGGTACAGAGCAACCAACCGCGCCACGACAGCAGTTGATATAAATCTATGTTCGTTTCTAATACTTAAACTTCCAGAGACCGTATAAGATCGCGGCAAAAGCAAACTGCCCCCACCTGGTCTCGAGCCCGCGATCCAAAAATACGTCACGCTCTCGAGGTACAGAGCAACCAACCGCGCCACGACAGCAGTTGATATAAATCTATGTTCGTTTCTAATACTTAAACTTCCAGAGACCGTATAAGATCGCGGCAAAAGCAAACTGCCCCCACCTGGTCTCGAGCCCGCGATCCAAAAATACGTCACGCTCTCGAGGTACAGAGCAACCAACCGCGCCACGACAGCAGTTGATATAAATCTATGTTCGTTTCTAATACTTAAACTTCCAGAGACCGTATAAGATCGCGGCAAAAGCAAACTGCCCCCACCTGGTCTCGAGCCCGCGATCCAAAAATACGTCACGCTCTCGAGGTACAGAGCAACCAACCGCGCCACGACAGCAGTTGATATAAATCTATGTTCGTTTCTAATACTTAAACTTCCAGAGACCGTATAAGATCGCGGCAAAAGCAAACTGCCCCCACCTGGTCTCGAGCCCGCGATCCAAAAATACGTCACGCTCTCGAGGTACAGAGCAACCAACCGCGCCACGACAGCAGTTGATATAAATCTATGTTCGTTTCTAATACTTAAACTTCCAGAGACCGTATAAGATCGCGGCAAAAGCAAACTGCCCCCACCTGGTCTCGAGCCCGCGATCCAAAATACGTCACGCTCTCGAGGTACAGAGCAACCAACCGCGCCACGACAGCAGTTGATATAAATCTATGTTCGTTTCTAATACTTAAACTTCCAGAGACCGAATAAGATCGCGGCAAAAGCAAACTGCCCCCACCTGGTCTCGAGCCCGCGATCCAAAATACGTCACGCTCTCGAGGTACAGAGCAACCAACCGCGCCACGACAGCAGTTGATATAAATCTATGTTCGTTTCTAATACTTAAACTTCCAGAGACCGTATAAGATCGCGGCAAAAGCAAACTGCCCCCACCTGGTCTCGAGCCCGCGATCCAAAAATACGTCACGCTCTCGAGGTACAGAGCAACCAACCGCGCCACGACAGCAGTTGATATAAATCTATGTTCGTTTCTAATACTTAAACTTCCAGAGACCGTATAAGATCGCGGCAAAAGCAAACTGCCCCCACCTGGTCTCGAGCCCGCGATCCAAAAATACGTCACGCTCTCGAGGTACAGAGCAACCAACCGCGCCACGACAGCAGTTGATATAAATCTATGTTCGTTTCTAATACTTAAACTTCCAGAGACCGTATAAGATCGCGGCAAAAGCAAACTGCCCCCACCTGGTCTCGAGCCCGCGATCCAAAATACGTCACGCTCTCGAGGTACAGAGCAACCAACCGCGCCACGACAGCAGTTGATATAAATCTATGTTCGTTTCTAATACTTAAACTTCCAGAGACCGTATAAGATCGCGGCAAAAGCAAACTGCCCCCACCTGGTCTCGAGCCCGCGATCCAAAATACGTCACGCTCTCGAGGTACAGAGCAACCAACCGCGCCACGACAGCAGTTGATATAAATCTATGTTCGTTTCTAATACTTAAACTTCCAGAGACCGTATAAGATCGCGGCAAAAGCAAACTGCCCCCACCTGGTCTCGAGCCCGCGATCCAAAATACGTCACGCTCTCGAGGTACAGAGCAACCAACCGCGCCACGACAGCAGTTGATATAAATCTATGTTCGTTTCTAATACTTAAACTTCCAGAGACCGTATAAGATCGCGGCAAAAGCAAACTGCCCCCACCTGGTCTCGAGCCCGCGATCCAAAATACGTCACGCTCTCGAGGTACAGAGCAACCAACCGCGCCACGACAGCAGTTGATATAAATCTATGTTCGTTTCTAATACTTAAACTTCCAGAGACCGTATAAGATCGCGGCAAAAGCAAACTGCCCCCACCTGGTCTCGAGCCCGCGATCCAAAATACGTCACGCTCTCGAGGTACAGAGCAACCAACCGCGCCACGACAGCAGTTGATATAAATCTATGTTCGTTTCTAATACTTAAACTTCCAGAGACCGTATAAGATCGCGGCAAAAGCAAACTGCCCCCACCTGGTCTCGAGCCCGCGATCCAAAAATACGTCACGCTCTCGAGGTACAGAGCAACCAACCGCGCCACGACAGCAGTTGATATAAATCTATGTTCGTTTCTAATACTTAAACTTCCAGAGACCGTATAAGATCGCGGCAAAAGCAAACTGCCCCCACCTGGTCTCGAGCCCGCGATCCAAAAATACGTCACGCTCTCGAGGTACAGAGCAACCAACCGCGCCACGACAGCAGTTGATATAAATCTATGTTCGTTTCTAATACTTAAACTTCCAGAGACCGTATAAGATCGCGGCAAAAGCAAACTGCCCCCACCTGGTCTCGAGCCCGCGATCCAAAATACGTCACGCTCTCGAGGTACAGAGCAACCAACCGCGCCACGACAGCAGTTGATATAAATCTATGTTCGTTTCTAATACTTAAACTTCCAGAGACCGTATAAGATCGCGGCAAAAGCAAACTGCCCCCACCTGGTCTCGAGCCCGCGATCCAAAATACGTCACGCTCTCGAGGTACAGAGCAACCAACCGCGCCACGACAGCAGTTGATATAAATCTATGTTCGTTTCTAATACTTAAACTTCCAGAGACCGTATAAGATCGCGGCAAAAGCAAACTGCCCCCACCTGGTCTCGAGCCCGCGATCCAAAAATACGTCACGCTCTCGAGGTACAGAGCAACCAACCGCGCCACGACAGCAGTTGATATAAATCTATGTTCGTTTCTAATACTTAAACTTCCAGAGACCGTATAAGATCGCGGCAAAAGCAAACTGCCCCCACCTGTCTCGAGCCCGCGATCCAAAAATACGTCACGCTCTCGAGGTACAGAGCAACCAACCGCGCCACGACAGCAGTTGATATAAATCTATGTTCGTTTCTAATACTTAAACTTCCAGAGACCGTATAAGATCGCGGCAAAAGCAAACTGCCCCCACCTGGTCTCGAGCCCGCGATCCAAAATACGTCACGCTCTCGAGGTACAGAGCAACCAACCGCGCCACGACAGCAGTTGATATAAATCTATGTTCGTTTCTAATACTTAAACTTCCAGAGACCGTATAAGATCGCGGCAAAAGCAAACTGCCCCCACCTGGTCTCGAGCCCGCGATCCAAAATACGTCACGCTCTCGAGGTACAGAGCAACCAACCGCGCCACGACAGCAGTTGATATAAATCTATGTTCGTTTCTAATACTTAAACTTCCAGAGACCGTATAAGATCGCGGCAAAAGCAAACTGCCCCCACCTGGTCTCGAGCCCGCGATCCAAAAATACGTCACGCTCTCGAGGTACAGAGCAACCAACCGCGCCACGACAGCAGTTGATATAAATCTATGTTCGTTTCTAATACTTAAACTTCCAGAGACCGTATAAGATCGCGGCAAAAGCAAACTGCCCCCACCTGGTCTCGAGCCCGCGATCCAAAAATACGTCACGCTCTCGAGGTACAGAGCAACCAACCGCGCCACGACAGCAGTTGATATAAATCTATGTTCGTTTCTAATACTTAAACTTCCAGAGACCGTATAAGATCGCGGCAAAAGCAAACTGCCCCCACCTGGTCTCGAGCCCGCGATCCAAAAATACGTCACGCTCTCGAGGTACAGAGCAACCAACCGCGCCACGACAGCAGTTGATATAAATCTATGTTCGTTTCTAATACTTAAACTTCCAGAGACCGTATAAGATCGCGGCAAAAGCAAACTGCCCCCACCTGGTCTCGAGCCCGCGATCCAAAAATACGTCACGCTCTCGAGGTACAGAGCAACCAACCGCGCCACGACAGCAGTTGATATAAATCTATGTTCGTTTCTAATACTTAAACTTCCAGAGACCGTATAAGATCGCGGCAAAAGCAAACTGCCCCCACCTGGTCTCGAGCCCGCGATCCAAAAATACGTCACGCTCTCGAGGTACAGAGCAACCAACCGCGCCACGACAGCAGTTGATATAAATCTATGTTCGTTTCTAATACTTAAACTTCCAGAGACCGTATAAGATCGCGGCAAAAGCAAACTGCCCCCACCTGGTCTCGAGCCCGCGATCCAAAATACGTCACGCTCTCGAGGTACAGAGCAACCAACCGCGCCACGACAGCAGTTGATATAAATCTATGTTCGTTTCTAATACTTAAACTTCCAGAGACCGTATAAGATCGCGGCAAAAGCAAACTGCCCCCACCTGGTCTCGAGCCCGCGATCCAAAAATACGTCACGCTCTCGAGGTACAGAGCAACCAACCGCGCCACGACAGCAGTTGATATAAATCTATGTTCGTTTCTAATACTTAAACTTCCAGAGACCGTATAAGATCGCGGCAAAAGCAAACTGCCCCCACCTGGTCTCGAGCCCGCGATCCAAAAATACGTCACGCTCTCGAGGTACAGAGCAACCAACCGCGCCACGACAGCAGTTGATATAAATCTATGTTCGTTTCTAATACTTAAACTTCCAGAGACCGTATAAGATCGCGGCAAAAGCAAACTGCCCCCACCTGGTCTCGAGCCCGCGATCCAAAAATACGTCACGCTCTCGAGGTACAGAGCAACCAACCGCGCCACGACAGCAGTTGATATAAATCTATGTTCGTTTCTAATACTTAAACTTCCAGAGACCGTATAAGATCGCGGCAAAAGCAAACTGCCCCCACCTGGTCTCGAGCCCGCGATCCAAAAATACGTCACGCTCTCGAGGTACAGAGCAACCAACCGCGCCACGACAGCAGTTGATATAAATCTATGTTCGTTTCTAATACTTAAACTTCCAGAGACCGTATAAGATCGCGGCAAAAGCAAACTGCCCCCACCTGGTCTCGAGCCCGCGATCCAAAATACGTCACGCTCTCGAGGTACAGAGCAACCAACCGCGCCACGACAGCAGTTGATATAAATCTATGTTCGTTTCTAATACTTAAACTTCCAGAGACCGTATAAGATCGCGGCAAAAGCAAACTGCCCCCACCTGGTCTCGAGCCCGCGATCCAAAATACGTCACGCTCTCGAGGTACAGAGCAACCAACCGCGCCACGACAGCAGTTGATATAAATCTATGTTCGTTTCTAATACTTAAACTTCCAGAGACCGTATAAGATCGCGGCAAAAGCAAACTGCCCCCACCTGGTCTCGAGCCCGCGATCCAAAATACGTCACGCTCTCGAGGTACAGAGCAACCAACCGCGCCACGACAGCAGTTGATATAAATCTATGTTCGTTTCTAATACTTAAACTTCCAGAGACCGTATAAGATCGCGGCAAAAGCAAACTGCCCCCACCTGGTCTCGAGCCCGCGATCCAAAATACGTCACGCTCTCGAGGTACAGAGCAACCAACCGCGCCACGACAGCAGTTGATATAAATCTATGTTCGTTTCTAATACTTAAACTTCCAGAGACCGTATAAGATCGCGGCAAAAGCAAACTGCCCCCACCTGGTCTCGAGCCCGCGATCCAAAATACGTCACGCTCTCGAGGTACAGAGCAACCAACCGCGCCACGACAGCAGTTGATATAAATCTATGTTCGTTTCTAATACTTAAACTTCCAGAGACCGTATAAGATCGCGGCAAAAGCAAACTGCCCCCACCTGGTCTCGAGCCCGCGATCCAAAAATACGTCACGCTCTCGAGGTACAGAGCAACCAACCGCGCCACGACAGCAGTTGATATAAATCTATGTTCGTTTCTAATACTTAAACTTCCAGAGACCGTATAAGATCGCGGCAAAAGCAAACTGCCCCCACCTGGTCTCGAGCCCGCGATCCAAAAATACGTCACGCTCTCGAGGTACAGAGCAACCAACCGCGCCACGACAGCAGTTGATATAAATCTATGTTCGTTTCTAATACTTAAACTTCCAGAGACCGTATAAGATCGCGGCAAAAGCAAACTGCCCCCACCTGGTCTCGAGCCCGCGATCCAAAAATACGTCACGCTCTCGAGGTACAGAGCAACCAACCGCGCCACGACAGCAGTTGATATAAATCTATGTTCGTTTCTAATACTTAAACTTCCAGAGACCGTATAAGATCGCGGCAAAAGCAAACTGCCCCCACCTGGTCTCGAGCCCGCGATCCAAAATACGTCACGCTCTCGAGGTACAGAGCAACCAACCGCGCCACGACAGCAGTTGATATAAATCTATGTTCGTTTCTAATACTTAAACTTCCAGAGACCGTATAAGATCGCGGCAAAAGCAAACTGCCCCCACCTGGTCTCGAGCCCGCGATCCAAAATACGTCACGCTCTCGAGGTACAGAGCAACCAACCGCGCCACGACAGCAGTTGATATAAATCTATGTTCGTTTCTAATACTTAAACTTCCAGAGACCGTATAAGATCGCGGCAAAAGCAAACTGCCCCCACCTGGTCTCGAGCCCGCGATCCAAAAATACGTCACGCTCTCGAGGTACAGAGCAACCAACCGCGCCACGACAGCAGTTGATATAAATCTATGTTCGTTTCTAATACTTAAACTTCCAGAGACCGTATAAGATCGCGGCAAAAGCAAACTGCCCCCACCTGGTCTCGAGCCCGCGATCCAAAATACGTCACGCTCTCGAGGTACAGAGCAACCAACCGCGCCACGACAGCAGTTGATATAAATCTATGTTCGTTTCTAATACTTAAACTTCCAGAGACCGTATAAGATCGCGGCAAAAGCAAACTGCCCCCACCTGGTCTCGAGCCCGCGATCCAAAAATACGTCACGCTCTCGAGGTACAGAGCAACCAACCGCGCCACGACAGCAGTTGATATAAATCTATGTTCGTTTCTAATACTTAAACTTCCAGAGACCGTATAAGATCGCGGCAAAAGCAAACTGCCCCCACCTGGTCTCGAGCCCGCGATCCAAAAATACGTCACGCTCTCGAGGTACAGAGCAACCAACCGCGCCACGACAGCAGTTGATATAAATCTATGTTCGTTTCTAATACTTAAACTTCCAGAGACCGTATAAGATCGCGGCAAAAGCAAACTGCCCCCACCTGGTCTCGAGCCCGCGATCCAAAAATACGTCACGCTCTCGAGGTACAGAGCAACCAACCGCGCCACGACAGCAGTTGATATAAATCTATGTTCGTTTCTAATACTTAAACTTCCAGAGACCGTATAAGATCGCGGCAAAAGCAAACTGCCCCCACCTGGTCTCGAGCCCGCGATCCAAAAATACGTCACGCTCTCGAGGTACAGAGCAACCAACCGCGCCACGACAGCAGTTGATATAAATCTATGTTCGTTTCTAATACTTAAACTTCCAGAGACCGTATAAGATCGCGGCAAAAGCAAACTGCCCCCACCTGGTCTCGAGCCCGCGATCCAAAAATACGTCACGCTCTCGAGGTACAGAGCAACCAACCGCGCCACGACAGCAGTTGATATAAATCTATGTTCGTTTCTAATACTTAAACTTCCAGAGACCGTATAAGATCGCGGCAAAAGCAAACTGCCCCCACCTGGTCTCGAGCCCGCGATCCAAAAATACGTCACGCTCTCGAGGTACAGAGCAACCAACCGCGCCACGACAGCAGTTGATATAAATCTATGTTCGTTTCTAATACTTAAACTTCCAGAGACCGTATAAGATCGCGGCAAAAGCAAACTGCCCCCACCTGGTCTCGAGCCCGCGATCCAAAAATACGTCACGCTCTCGAGGTACAGAGCAACCAACCGCGCCACGACAGCAGTTGATATAAATCTATGTTCGTTTCTAATACTTAAACTTCCAGAGACCGTATAAGATCGCGGCAAAAGCAAACTGCCCCCACCTGGTCTCGAGCCCGCGATCCAAAAATACGTCACGCTCTCGAGGTACAGAGCAACCAACCGCGCCACGACAGCAGTTGATATAAATCTATGTTCGTTTCTAATACTTAAACTTCCAGAGACCGTATAAGATCGCGGCAAAAGCAAACTGCCCCCACCTGGTCTCGAGCCCGCGATCCAAAAATACGTCACGCTCTCGAGGTACAGAGCAACCAACCGCGCCACGACAGCAGTTGATATAAATCTATGTTCGTTTCTAATACTTAAACTTCCAGAGACCGTATAAGATCGCGGCAAAAGCAAACTGCCCCCACCTGGTCTCGAGCCCGCGATCCAAAAATACGTCACGCTCTCGAGGTACAGAGCAACCAACCGCGCCACGACAGCAGTTGATATAAATCTATGTTCGTTTCTAATACTTAAACTTCCAGAGACCGTATAAGATCGCGGCAAAAGCAAACTGCCCCCACCTGGTCTCGAGCCCGCGATCCAAAATACGTCACGCTCTCGAGGTACAGAGCAACCAACCGCGCCACGACAGCAGTTGATATAAATCTATGTTCGTTTCTAATACTTAAACTTCCAGAGACCGTATAAGATCGCGGCAAAAGCAAACTGCCCCCACCTGGTCTCGAGCCCGCGATCCAAAATACGTCACGCTCTCGAGGTACAGAGCAACCAACCGCGCCACGACAGCAGTTGATATAAATCTATGTTCGTTTCTAATACTTAAACTTCCAGAGACCGTATAAGATCGCGGCAAAAGCAAACTGCCCCCACCTGGTCTCGAGCCCGCGATCCAAAATACGTCACGCTCTCGAGGTACAGAGCAACCAACCGCGCCACGACAGCAGTTGATATAAATCTATGTTCGTTTCTAATACTTAAACTTCCAGAGACCGTATAAGATCGCGGCAAAAGCAAACTGCCCCCACCTGGTCTCGAGCCCGCGATCCAAAATACGTCACGCTCTCGAGGTACAGAGCAACCAACCGCGCCACGACAGCAGTTGATATAAATCTATGTTCGTTTCTAATACTTAAACTTCCAGAGACCGTATAAGATCGCGGCAAAAGCAAACTGCCCCCACCTGGTCTCGAGCCCGCGATCCAAAAATACGTCACGCTCTCGAGGTACAGAGCAACCAACCGCGCCACGACAGCAGTTGATATAAATCTATGTTCGTTTCTAATACTTAAACTTCCAGAGACCGTATAAGATCGCGGCAAAAGCAAACTGCCCCCACCTGGTCTCGAGCCCGCGATCCAAAAATACGTCACGCTCTCGAGGTACAGAGCAACCAACCGCGCCACGACAGCAGTTGATATAAATCTATGTTCGTTTCTAATACTTAAACTTCCAGAGACCGTATAAGATCGCGGCAAAAGCAAACTGCCCCCACCTGGTCTCGAGCCCGCGATCCAAAAATACGTCACGCTCTCGAGGTACAGAGCAACCAACCGCGCCACGACAGCAGTTGATATAAATCTATGTTCGTTTCTAATACTTAAACTTCCAGAGACCGTATAAGATCGCGGCAAAAGCAAACTGCCCCCACCTGGTCTCGAGCCCGCGATCCAAAAATACGTCACGCTCTCGAGGTACAGAGCAACCAACCGCGCCACGACAGCAGTTGATATAAATCTATGTTCGTTTCTAATACTTAAACTTCCAGAGACCGTATAAGATCGCGGCAAAAGCAAACTGCCCCCACCTGGTCTCGAGCCCGCGATCCAAAATACGTCACGCTCTCGAGGTACAGAGCAACCAACCGCGCCACGACAGCAGTTGATATAAATCTATGTTCGTTTCTAATACTTAAACTTCCAGAGACCGTATAAGATCGCGGCAAAAGCAAACTGCCCCCACCTGGTCTCGAGCCCGCGATCCAAAAATACGTCACGCTCTCGAGGTACAGAGCAACCAACCGCGCCACGACAGCAGTTGATATAAATCTATGTTCGTTTCTAATACTTAAACTTCCAGAGACCGTATAAGATCGCGGCAAAAGCAAACTGCCCCCACCTGGTCTCGAGCCCGCGATCCAAAAATACGTCACGCTCTCGAGGTACAGAGCAACCAACCGCGCCACGACAGCAGTTGATATAAATCTATGTTCGTTTCTAATACTTAAACTTCCAGAGACCGTATAAGATCGCGGCAAAAGCAAACTGCCCCCACCTGGTCTCGAGCCCGCGATCCAAAATACGTCACGCTCTCGAGGTACAGAGCAACCAACCGCGCCACGACAGCAGTTGATATAAATCTATGTTCGTTTCTAATACTTAAACTTCCAGAGACCGTATAAGATCGCGGCAAAAGCAAACTGCCCCCACCTGGTCTCGAGCCCGCGATCCAAAATACGTCACGCTCTCGAGGTACAGAGCAACCAACCGCGCCACGACAGCAGTTGATATAAATCTATGTTCGTTTCTAATACTTAAACTTCCAGAGACCGTATAAGATCGCGGCAAAAGCAAACTGCCCCCACCTGGTCTCGAGCCCGCGATCCAAAATACGTCACGCTCTCGAGGTACAGAGCAACCAACCGCGCCACGACAGCAGTTGATATAAATCTATGTTCGTTTCTAATACTTAAACTTCCAGAGACCGTATAAGATCGCGGCAAAAGCAAACTGCCCCCACCTGGTCTCGAGCCCGCGATCCAAAATACGTCACGCTCTCGAGGTACAGAGCAACCAACCGCGCCACGACAGCAGTTGATATAAATCTATGTTCGTTTCTAATACTTAAACTTCCAGAGACCGTATAAGATCGCGGCAAAAGCAAACTGCCCCCACCTGGTCTCGAGCCCGCGATCCAAAATACGTCACGCTCTCGAGGTACAGAGCAACCAACCGCGCCACGACAGCAGTTGATATAAATCTATGTTCGTTTCTAATACTTAAACTTCCAGAGACCGTATAAGATCGCGGCAAAAGCAAACTGCCCCCACCTGGTCTCGAGCCCGCGATCCAAAAATACGTCACGCTCTCGAGGTACAGAGCAACCAACCGCGCCACGACAGCAGTTGATATAAATCTATGTTCGTTTCTAATACTTAAACTTCCAGAGACCGTATAAGATCGCGGCAAAAGCAAACTGCCCCCACCTGGTCTCGAGCCCGCGATCCAAAAATACGTCACGCTCTCGAGGTACAGAGCAACCAACCGCGCCACGACAGCAGTTGATATAAATCTATGTTCGTTTCTAATACTTAAACTTCCAGAGACCGTATAAGATCGCGGCAAAAGCAAACTGCCCCCACCTGGTCTCGAGCCCGCGATCCAAAAATACGTCACGCTCTCGAGGTACAGAGCAACCAACCGCGCCACGACAGCAGTTGATATAAATCTATGTTCGTTTCTAATACTTAAACTTCCAGAGACCGTATAAGATCGCGGCAAAAGCAAACTGCCCCCACCTGGTCTCGAGCCCGCGATCCAAAAATACGTCACGCTCTCGAGGTACAGAGCAACCAACCGCGCCACGACAGCAGTTGATATAAATCTATGTTCGTTTCTAATACTTAAACTTCCAGAGACCGTATAAGATCGCGGCAAAAGCAAACTGCCCCCACCTGGTCTCGAGCCCGCGATCCAAAAATACGTCACGCTCTCGAGGTACAGAGCAACCAACCGCGCCACGACAGCAGTTGATATAAATCTATGTTCGTTTCTAATACTTAAACTTCCAGAGACCGTATAAGATCGCGGCAAAAGCAAACTGCCCCCACCTGGTCTCGAGCCCGCGATCCAAAAATACGTCACGCTCTCGAGGTACAGAGCAACCAACCGCGCCACGACAGCAGTTGATATAAATCTATGTTCGTTTCTAATACTTAAACTTCCAGAGACCGTATAAGATCGCGGCAAAAGCAAACTGCCCCCACCTGGTCTCGAGCCCGCGATCCAAAAATACGTCACGCTCTCGAGGTACAGAGCAACCAACCGCGCCACGACAGCAGTTGATATAAATCTATGTTCGTTTCTAATACTTAAACTTCCAGAGACCGTATAAGATCGCGGCAAAAGCAAACTGCCCCCACCTGGTCTCGAGCCCGCGATCCAAAAATACGTCACGCTCTCGAGGTACAGAGCAACCAACCGCGCCACGACAGCAGTTGATATAAATCTATGTTCGTTTCTAATACTTAAACTTCCAGAGACCGTATAAGATCGCGGCAAAAGCAAACTGCCCCCACCTGGTCTCGAGCCCGCGATCCAAAAATACGTCACGCTCTCGAGGTACAGAGCAACCAACCGCGCCACGACAGCAGTTGATATAAATCTATGTTCGTTTCTAATACTTAAACTTCCAGAGACCGTATAAGATCGCGGCAAAAGCAAACTGCCCCCACCTGGTCTCGAGCCCGCGATCCAAAAATACGTCACGCTCTCGAGGTACAGAGCAACCAACCGCGCCACGACAGCAGTTGATATAAATCTATGTTCGTTTCTAATACTTAAACTTCCAGAGACCGTATAAGATCGCGGCAAAAGCAAACTGCCCCCACCTGGTCTCGAGCCCGCGATCCAAAAATACGTCACGCTCTCGAGGTACAGAGCAACCAACCGCGCCACGACAGCAGTTGATATAAATCTATGTTCGTTTCTAATACTTAAACTTCCAGAGACCGTATAAGATCGCGGCAAAAGCAAACTGCCCCCACCTGGTCTCGAGCCCGCGATCCAAAAATACGTCACGCTCTCGAGGTACAGAGCAACCAACCGCGCCACGACAGCAGTTGATATAAATCTATGTTCGTTTCTAATACTTAAACTTCCAGAGACCGTATAAGATCGCGGCAAAAGCAAACTGCCCCCACCTGGTCTCGAGCCCGCGATCCAAAAATACGTCACGCTCTCGAGGTACAGAGCAACCAACCGCGCCACGACAGCAGTTGATATAAATCTATGTTCGTTTCTAATACTTAAACTTCCAGAGACCGTATAAGATCGCGGCAAAAGCAAACTGCCCCCACCTGGTCTCGAGCCCGCGATCCAAAAATACGTCACGCTCTCGAGGTACAGAGCAACCAACCGCGCCACGACAGCAGTTGATATAAATCTATGTTCGTTTCTAATACTTAAACTTCCAGAGACCGTATAAGATCGCGGCAAAAGCAAACTGCCCCCACCTGGTCTCGAGCCCGCGATCCAAAAATACGTCACGCTCTCGAGGTACAGAGCAACCAACCGCGCCACGACAGCAGTTGATATAAATCTATGTTCGTTTCTAATACTTAAACTTCCAGAGACCGTATAAGATCGCGGCAAAAGCAAACTGCCCCCACCTGGTCTCGAGCCCGCGATCCAAAAATACGTCACGCTCTCGAGGTACAGAGCAACCAACCGCGCCACGACAGCAGTTGATATAAATCTATGTTCGTTTCTAATACTTAAACTTCCAGAGACCGTATAAGATCGCGGCAAAAGCAAACTGCCCCCACCTGGTCTCGAGCCCGCGATCCAAAAATACGTCACGCTCTCGAGGTACAGAGCAACCAACCGCGCCACGACAGCAGTTGATATAAATCTATGTTCGTTTCTAATACTTAAACTTCCAGAGACCGTATAAGATCGCGGCAAAAGCAAACTGCCCCCACCTGGTCTCGAGCCCGCGATCCAAAAATACGTCACGCTCTCGAGGTACAGAGCAACCAACCGCGCCACGACAGCAGTTGATATAAATCTATGTTCGTTTCTAATACTTAAACTTCCAGAGACCGTATAAGATCGCGGCAAAAGCAAACTGCCCCCACCTGGTCTCGAGCCCGCGATCCAAAAATACGTCACGCTCTCGAGGTACAGAGCAACCAACCGCGCCACGACAGCAGTTGATATAAATCTATGTTCGTTTCTAATACTTAAACTTCCAGAGACCGTATAAGATCGCGGCAAAAGCAAACTGCCCCCACCTGGTCTCGAGCCCGCGATCCAAAAATACGTCACGCTCTCGAGGTACAGAGCAAGCAACCGCGCCACGACAGCAGTTGATATAAATCTATGTTCGTTTCTAATACTTAAACTTCCAGAGACCGTATAAGATCGCGGCAAAAGCAAACTGCCCCCACCTGGTCTCGAGCCCGCGATCCAAAAATACGTCACGCTCTCGAGGTACAGAGCAACCAACCGCGCCACGACAGCAGTTGATATAAATCTATGTTCGTTTCTAATACTTAAACTTCCAGAGACCGTATAAGATCGCGGCAAAAGCAAACTGCCCCCACCTGGTCTCGAGCCCGCGATCCAAAAATACGTCACGCTCTCGAGGTACAGAGCAACCAACCGCGCCACGACAGCAGTTGATATAAATCTATGTTCGTTTCTAATACTTAAACTTCCAGAGACCGTATAAGATCGCGGCAAAAGCAAACTGCCCCCACCTGGTCTCGAGCCCGCGATCCAAAATACGTCACGCTCTCGAGGTACAGAGCAACCAACCGCGCCACGACAGCAGTTGATATAAATCTATGTTCGTTTCTAATACTTAAACTTCCAGAGACCGTATAAGATCGCGGCAAAAGCAAACTGCCCCCACCTGGTCTCGAGCCCGCGATCCAAAATACGTCACGCTCTCGAGGTACAGAGCAACCAACCGCGCCACGACAGCAGTTGATATAAATCTATGTTCGTTTCTAATACTTAAACTTCCAGAGACCGTATAAGATCGCGGCAAAAGCAAACTGCCCCCACCTGGTCTCGAGCCCGCGATCCAAAAATACGTCACGCTCTCGAGGTACAGAGCAACCAACCGCGCCACGACAGCAGTTGATATAAATCTATGTTCGTTTCTAATACTTAAACTTCCAATACTTAAACTTCCAGAGACCGTATAAGATCGCGGCAAAAGCAAACTGCCCCCACCTGGTCTCGAGCCCGCGATCCAAAATACGTCACGCTCTCGAGGTACAGAGCAACCAACCGCGCCACGACAGCAGTTGATATAAATCTATGTTCGTTTCTAATACTTAAACTTCCAGAGACCGTATAAGATCGCGGCAAAAGCAAACTGCCCCCACCTGGTCTCGAGCCCGCGATCCAAAATACGTCACGCTCTCGAGGTACAGAGCAACCAACCGCGCCACGACAGCAGTTGATATAAATCTATGTTCGTTTCTAATACTTAAACTTCCAGAGACCGTATAAGATCGCGGCAAAAGCAAACTGCCCCCACCTGGTCTCGAGCCCGCGATCCAAAATACGTCACGCTCTCGAGGTACAGAGCAACCAACCGCGCCACGACAGCAGTTGATATAAATCTATGTTCGTTTCTAATACTTAAACTTCCAGAGACCGTATAAGATCGCGGCAAAAGCAAACTGCCCCCACCTGGTCTCGAGCCCGCGATCCAAAATACGTCACGCTCTCGAGGTACAGA
This sequence comes from Apostichopus japonicus, assembly GCF_037975245.1. Lineage (NCBI taxonomy): Eukaryota > Metazoa > Echinodermata > Holothuroidea > Aspidochirotida > Stichopodidae > Apostichopus > Apostichopus japonicus. The sequence goes on along the minus strand of NC_092575.1, from coordinate 18,173,974 downwards.
GCAACCAACCGCGCCACGACAGCAGTTGATATAAATCTATGTTCGTTTCTAATACTTAAACTTCCAGAGACCGTATAAGATCGCGGCAAAAGCAAACTGCCCCCACCTGGTCTCGAGCCCGCGATCCAAAATACGTCACGCTCTCGAGGTACAGAGCAACCAACCGCGCCACGACAGCAGTTGATATAAATCTATGTTCGTTTCTAATACTTAAACTTCCAGAGACCGTATAAGATCGCGGCAAAAGCAAACTGCCCCCACCTGGTCTCGAGCCCGCGATCCAAAATACGTCACGCTCTCGAGGTACAGAGCAACCAACCGCGCCACGACAGCAGTTGATATAAATCTATGTTCGTTTCTAATACTTAAACTTCCAGAGACCGTATAAGATCGCGGCAAAAGCAAACTGCCCCCACCTGGTCTCGAGCCCGCGATCCAAAAATACGTCACGCTCTCGAGGTACAGAGCAACCAACCGCGCCACGACAGCAGTTGATATAAATCTATGTTCGTTTCTAATACTTAAACTTCCAGAGACCGTATAAGATCGCGGCAAAAGCAAACTGCCCCCACCTGGTCTCGAGCCCGCGATCCAAAATACGTCACGCTCTCGAGGTACAGAGCAACCAACCGCGCCACGACAGCAGTTGATATAAATCTATGTTCGTTTCTAATACTTAAACTTCCAGAGACCGTATAAGATCGCGGCAAAAGCAAACTGCCCCCACCTGGTCTCGAGCCCGCGATCCAAAATACGTCACGCTCTCGAGGTACAGAGCAACCAACCGCGCCACGACAGCAGTTGATATAAATCTATGTTCGTTTCTAATACTTAAACTTCCAGAGACCGTATAAGATCGCGGCAAAAGCAAACTGCCCCCACCTGGTCTCGAGCCCGCGATCCAAAATACGTCACGCTCTCGAGGTACAGAGCAACCAACCGCGCCACGACAGCAGTTGATATAAATCTATGTTCGTTTCTAATACTTAAACTTCCAGAGACCGTATAAGATCGCGGCAAAAGCAAACTGCCCCCACCTGGTCTCGAGCCCGCGATCCAAAATACGTCACGCTCTCGAGGTACAGAGCAACCAACCGCGCCACGACAGCAGTTGATATAAATCTATGTTCGTTTCTAATACTTAAACTTCCAGAGACCGTATAAGATCGCGGCAAAAGCAAACTGCCCCCACCTGGTCTCGAGCCCGCGATCCAAAATACGTCACGCTCTCGAGGTACAGAGCAACCAACCGCGCCACGACAGCAGTTGATATAAATCTATGTTCGTTTCTAATACTTAAACTTCCAGAGACCGTATAAGATCGCGGCAAAAGCAAACTGCCCCCACCTGGTCTCGAGCCCGCGATCCAAAATACGTCACGCTCTCGAGGTACAGAGCAACCAACCGCGCCACGACAGCAGTTGATATAAATCTATGTTCGTTTCTAATACTTAAACTTCCAGAGACCGTATAAGATCGCGGCAAAAGCAAACTGCCCCCACCTGGTCTCGAGCCCGCGATCCAAAATACGTCACGCTCTCGAGGTACAGAGCAACCAACCGCGCCACGACAGCAGTTGATATAAATCTATGTTCGTTTCTAATACTTAAACTTCCAGAGACCGTATAAGATCGCGGCAAAAGCAAACTGCCCCCACCTGGTCTCGAGCCCGCGATCCAAAATACGTCACGCTCTCGAGGTACAGAGCAACCAACCGCGCCACGACAGCAGTTGATATAAATCTATGTTCGTTTCTAATACTTAAACTTCCAGACCGTATAAGATCGCGGCAAAAGCAAACTGCCCCCACCTGGTCTCGAGCCCGCGATCCAAAATACGTCACGCTCTCGAGGTACAGAGCACCAACCGCGCCACGACAGCAGTTGATATAATCTATGTTCGTTTCTAATACTTAAACTTCCAGAGACCGTATAAGATCGCGGCAAAAGCAAACTGCCCCCACCTGGTCTCGAGCCCGCGATCCAAAATACGTCACGCTCTCGAGGTACAGAGCAACCAACCGCGCACGACAGCAGTTGATATAAATCTATGTCGTTTCTAATACTTAAACTTCCAGAGACCGTATAAGATCGCGGCAAAAGCAAACTGCCCCCACCTGGTCTCGAGCCCGCGATCCAAAAATACGTCACGCTCTCGAGGTACAGAGCAACCAACCGCGCCACGACAGCAGTTGATATAAATCTATGTTCGTTTCTAATACTTAAACTTCCAGAGACCGTATAAGATCGCGGCAAAAGCAAACTGCCCCCACCTGGTCTCGAGCCCGCGATCCAAAATACGTCACGCTCTCGAGGTACAGAGCAACCAACCGCGCCACGACAGCAGTTGATATAATCTATGTTCGTTTCTAATACTTAAACTTCCAGAGACCGTATAAGATCGCGGCAAAAGCAAACTGCCCCCACCTGGTCTCGAGCCCGCGATCCAAAATACGTCACGCTCTCGAGGTACAGAGCAACCAACCGCGCCACGACAGCAGTTGATATAAATCTATGTTCGTTTCTAATACTTAAACTTCCAGAGACCGTATAAGATCGCGGCAAAGCAAACTGCCCCCACCTGGTCTCGAGCCCGCGATCCAAAATACGTCACGCTCTCGAGGTACAGAGCAACCAACCGCGCCACGACAGCAGTTGATATAAATCTATGTTCGTTTCTAATACTTAAACTTCCAGAGACCGTATAAGATCGCGGCAAAAGCAACTGCCCCCACCTGGTCTCGAGCCCGCGATCCAAAATACGTCACGCTCTCGAGGTACAGAGCAACCAACCGCGCCACGACAGCAGTTGATATAAATCTATGTTCGTTTCTAATACTTAAACTTCCAGAGACCGTATAAGATCGCGGCAAAAGCAAACTGCCCCCTCCTGGTCTCGAGCCCGCGATCCAAAATACGTCACGCTCTCGAGGTACAGAGCAACCAACCGCGCCACGACAGCAGTTGATATAAATCTATGTTCGTTTCTAATACTTAAACTTCCAGAGACCGTATAAGATCGCGGCAAAAGCAAACTGCCCCCACCTGGTCTCGAGCCCGCGATCCCAAAATACGTCACGCTCTCGAGGTACAGAGCAACCAACCGCGCCACGACAGCAGTTGATATAAATCTATGTTCGTTTCTAATACTTAAACTTCCAGAGACCGTATAAGATCGCGGCAAAAGCAAACTGCCCCCACCTGGTCTCGAGCCCGCGATCCAAAAATACGTCACGCTCTCGAGGTACAGAGCAACCAACCGCGCCACGACAGCAGTTGATATAAATCTATGTTCGTTTCTAATACTTAAACTTCCAGAGACCGTATAAGATCGCGGCAAAAGCAAACTGCCCCCACCTGGTCTCGAGCCCGCGATCCAAAAATACGTCACGCTCTCGAGGTACAGAGCAACCAACCGCGCCACGACAGCAGTTGATATAAATCTATGTTCGTTTCTAATACTTAAACTTCCAGAGACCGTATAAGATCGCGGCAAAAGCAAACTGCCCCCACCTGGTCTCGAGCCCGCGATCCAAAATACGTCACGCTCTCGAGGGTACAGAGCAACCAACCGCGCCACGACAGCAGTTGATATAAATCTATGTTCGTTTCTAATACTTAAACTTCCAGAGACCGTATAAGATCGCGGCAAAAGCAAACTGCCCCCACCTGGTCTCGAGCCCGCGATCCAAAATACGTCACGCTCTCGAGGTACAGAGCAACCAACCGCGCCACGACAGCAGTTGATATAAATCTATGTTCGTTTCTAATACTTAAACTTCCAGAGACCGTATAAGATCGCGGCAAAAGCAAACTGCCCCCACCTGGTCTCGAGCCCGCGATCCAAAATACGTCACGCTCTCGAGGTACAGAGCAACCAACGCGCCACGACAGCAGTTGATATAAATCTATGTTCGTTTCTAATACTTAAACTTCCAGAGACCGTATAAGATCGCGGCAAAAGCAAACTGCCCCCACCTGGTCTCGAGCCCGCGATCCAAAAATACGTCACGCTCTCGAGGTACAGACGACCAACCGCGCCACGACAGCAGTTGATATAAATCTATGTTCGTTCTAATACTTAAACTTCCAGAGACCGTATAAGATCGCGGCAAAAGCAAACTGCCCCCACCTGTCTCGAGCCCGCGATCCAAAATACGTCACGCTCTCGAGGTACAGAGCAACCAACCGCGCCACGACAGCAGTTGATATAAATCTATGTTCGTTTCTAATACTTAAACTTCCAGAGACCGTATAAGATCGCGGCAAAAGCAAACTGCCCCCACCTGGTCTCGAGCCCGCGATCCAAAATACGTCACGCTCTCGAGGTACAGAGCAACCAACCGCGCCACGACAGCAGTTGATATAAATCTATGTTCGTTTCTAATACTTAAACTTCCAGAGACCGTATAAGATCGCGGCAAAAGCAAACTGCCCCCACCTGGTCTCGAGCCCGCGATCCAAAATACGTCACGCTCTCGAGGTACAGAGCAACCACCGCGCCACGACAGCAGTTGATATAAATCTATGTTCGTTTCTAATACTTAAACTTCCAGAGACCGTATAAGATCGCGGCAAAAGCAAACTGCCCCCACCTGGTCTCGAGCCCGCGATCCAAAAATACGTCACGACGCTCTCGAGGTACAGAGCAACCAACCGCGCCACGACAGCAGTTGATATAAATCTATGTTCGTTTCTAATACTTAAACTTCCAGAGACCGTATAAGATCGCGGCAAAAGCAAACTGCCCCCACCTGGTCTCGAGCCCGCGATCCAAAATACGTCACGCTCTCGAGGTACAGAGCAACCAACCGCGCCACGACAGCAGTTGATATAAATCTATGTTCGTTTCTAATACTTAAACTTCCAGAGACCGTATAAGATCGCGGCAAAAGCAAACTGCCCCCACCTGGTCTCGAGCCCGCGATCCAAAATACGTCACGCTCTCGAGGTACAGAGCAACCAACCGCGCCACGACAGCAGTTGATATAAATCTATGTTCGTTTCTAATACTTAAACTTCCAGAGACCGTATAAGATCGCGGCAAAAGCAAACTGCCCCCACCTGGTCTCGAGCCCGCGATCCAAAATACGTCACGCTCTCGAGGTACAGAGCAACCAACCGCGCCACGACAGCAGTTGATATAAATCTATGTTCGTTTCTAATACTTAAACTTCCAGAGACCGTATAAGATCGCGGCAAAAGCAAACTGCCCCCACCTGGTCTCGAGCCCGCGATCCAAAATACGTCACGCTCTCGAGGTACAGAGCAACCAACCGCGCCACGACAGCAGTTGATATAAATCTATGTTCGTTTCTAATACTTAAACTTCCAGAGACCGTATAAGATCGCGGCAAAAGCAAACTGCCCCCACCTGGTCTCGAGCCCGCGATCCAAAATACGTCACGCTCTCGAGGTACAGAGCAACCAACCGCGCCACGACAGCAGTTGATATAAATCTATGTTCGTTTCTAATACTTAAACTTCCAGAGACCGTATAAGATCGCGGCAAAAGCAAACTGCCCCCACCTGGTCTCGAGCCCGCGATCCAAAATACGTCACGCTCTCGAGGTACAGAGCAACCAACCGCGCCACGACAGCAGTTGATATAAATCTATGTTCGTTTCTAATACTTAAACTTCCAGAGACCGTATAAGATCGCGGCAAAAGCAAACTGCCCCCACCTGGTCTCGAGCCCGCGATCCAAAATACGTCACGCTCTCGAGGTACAGAGCAACCAACCGCGCCACGACAGCAGTTGATATAAATCTATGTTCGTTTCTAATACTTAAACTTCCAGAGACCGTATAAGATCGCGGCAAAAGCAAACTGCCCCCACCTGGTCTCGAGCCCGCGATCCAAAATACGTCACGCTCTCGAGGTACAGAGCAACCAACCGCGCCACGACAGCAGTTGATATAAATCTATGTTCGTTTCTAATACTTAAACTTCCAGAGACCGTATAAGATCGCGGCAAAAGCAAACTGCCCCCACCTGGTCTCGAGCCCGCGATCCAAAATACGTCACGCTCTCGAGGTACAGAGCAACCAACCGCGCCACGACAGCAGTTGATATAAATCTATGTTCGTTTCTAATACTTAAACTTCCAGAGACCGTATAAGATCGCGGCAAAAGCAAACTGCCCCCACCTGGTCTCGAGCCCGCGATCCAAAATACGTCACGCTCTCGAGGTACAGAGCAACCAACCGCGCCACGACAGCAGTTGATATAAATCTATGTTCGTTTCTAATACTTAAACTTCCAGAGACCGTATAAGATCGCGGCAAAAGCAAACTGCCCCCACCTGGTCTCGAGCCCGCGATCCAAAATACGTCACGCTCTCGAGGTACAGAGCAACCAACCGCGCCACGACAGCAGTTGATATAAATCTATGTTCGTTTCTAATACTTAAACTTCCAGAGACCGTATAAGATCGCGGCAAAAGCAAACTGCCCCCACCTGGTCTCGAGCCCGCGATCCAAAATACGTCACGCTCTCGAGGTACAGAGCAACCAACCGCGCCACGACAGCAGTTGATATAAATCTATGTTCGTTTCTAATACTTAAACTTCCAGAGACCGTATAAGATCGCGGCAAAAGCAAACTGCCCCCACCTGGTCTCGAGCCCGCGATCCAAAATACGTCACGCTCTCGAGGTACAGAGCAACCAACCGCGCCACGACAGCAGTTGATATAAATCTATGTTCGTTTCTAATACTTAAACTTCCAGAGACCGTATAAGATCGCGGCAAAAGCAAACTGCCCCCACCTGGTCTCGAGCCCGCGATCCAAAATACGTCACGCTCTCGAGGTACAGAGCAACCAACCGCGCCACGACAGCAGTTGATATAAATCTATGTTCGTTTCTAATACTTAAACTTCCAGAGACCGTATAAGATCGCGGCAAAAGCAAACTGCCCCCACCTGGTCTCGAGCCCGCGATCCAAAATACGTCACGCTCTCGAGGTACAGAGCAACCAACCGCGCCACGACAGCAGTTGATATAAATCTATGTTCGTTTCTAATACTTAAACTTCCAGAGACCGTATAAGATCGCGGCAAAAGCAAACTGCCCCCACCTGGTCTCGAGCCCGCGATCCAAAATACGTCACGCTCTCGAGGTACAGAGCAACCAACCGCGCCACGACAGCAGTTGATATAAATCTATGTTCGTTTCTAATACTTAAACTTCCAGAGACCGTATAAGATCGCGGCAAAAGCAAACTGCCCCCACCTGGTCTCGAGCCCGCGATCCAAAATACGTCACGCTCTCGAGGTACAGAGCAACCAACCGCGCCACGACAGCAGTTGATATAAATCTATGTTCGTTTCTAATACTTAAACTTCCAGAGACCGTATAAGATCGCGGCAAAAGCAAACTGCCCCCACCTGGTCTCGAGCCCGCGATCCAAAATACGTCACGCTCTCGAGGTACAGAGCAACCAACCGCGCCACGACAGCAGTTGATATAAATCTATGTTCGTTTCTAATACTTAAACTTCCAGAGACCGTATAAGATCGCGGCAAAAGCAAACTGCCCCCACCTGGTCTCGAGCCCGCGATCCAAAATACGTCACGCTCTCGAGGTACAGAGCAACCAACCGCGCCACGACAGCAGTTGATATAAATCTATGTTCGTTTCTAATACTTAAACTTCCAGAGACCGTATAAGATCGCGGCAAAAGCAAACTGCCCCCACCTGGTCTCGAGCCCGCGATCCAAAATACGTCACGCTCTCGAGGTACAGAGCAACCAACCGCGCCACGACAGCAGTTGATATAAATCTATGTTCGTTTCTAATACTTAAACTTCCAGAGACCGTATAAGATCGCGGCAAAAGCAAACTGCCCCCACCTGGTCTCGAGCCCGCGATCCAAAATACGTCACGCTCTCGAGGTACAGAGCAACCAACCGCGCCACGACAGCAGTTGATATAAATCTATGTTCGTTTCTAATACTTAAACTTCCAGAGACCGTATAAGATCGCGGCAAAAGCAAACTGCCCCCACCTGGTCTCGAGCCCGCGATCCAAAATACGTCACGCTCTCGAGGTACAGAGCAACCAACCGCGCCACGACAGCAGTTGATATAAATCTATGTTCGTTTCTAATACTTAAACTTCCAGAGACCGTATAAGATCGCGGCAAAAGCAAACTGCCCCCACCTGGTCTCGAGCCCGCGATCCAAAATACGTCACGCTCTCGAGGTACAGAGCAACCAACCGCGCCACGACAGCAGTTGATATAAATCTATGTTCGTTTCTAATACTTAAACTTCCAGAGACCGTATAAGATCGCGGCAAAAGCAAACTGCCCCCACCTGGTCTCGAGCCCGCGATCCAAAATACGTCACGCTCTCGAGGTACAGAGCAACCAACCGCGCCACGACAGCAGTTGATATAAATCTATGTTCGTTTCTAATACTTAAACTTCCAGAGACCGTATAAGATCGCGGCAAAAGCAAACTGCCCCCACCTGGTCTCGAGCCCGCGATCCAAAATACGTCACGCTCTCGAGGTACAGAGCAACCAACCGCGCCACGACAGCAGTTGATATAAATCTATGTTCGTTTCTAATACTTAAACTTCCAGAGACCGTATAAGATCGCGGCAAAAGCAAACTGCCCCCACCTGGTCTCGAGCCCGCGATCCAAAATACGTCACGCTCTCGAGGTACAGAGCAACCAACCGCGCCACGACAGCAGTTGATATAAATCTATGTTCGTTTCTAATACTTAAACTTCCAGAGACCGTATAAGATCGCGGCAAAAGCAAACTGCCCCCACCTGGTCTCGAGCCCGCGATCCAAAATACGTCACGCTCTCGAGGTACAGAGCAACCAACCGCGCCACGACAGCAGTTGATATAAATCTAGGTTCGTTTCTAATACTTAAACTTCCAGAGACCGTATAAGATCGCGGCAAAAGCAAACTGCCCCCACCTGGTCTCGAGCCCGCGATCCAAAATACGTCACGCTCTCGAGGTACAGAGCAACCAACCGCGCCACGACAGCAGTTGATATAAATCTATGTTCGTTTCTAATACTTAAACTTCCAGAGACCGTATAAGATCGCGGCAAAAGCAAACTGCCCCCACCTGGTCTCGAGCCCGCGATCCAAAATACGTCACGCTCTCGAGGTACAGAGCAACCAACCGCGCCACGACAGCAGTTGATATAAATCTATGTTCGTTTCTAATACTTAAACTTCCAGAGACCGTATAAGATCGCGGCAAAAGCAAACTGCCCCCACCTGGTCTCGAGCCCGCGATCCAAAATACGTCACGCTCTCGAGGTACAGAGCAACCAACCGCGCCACGACAGCAGTTGATATAAATCTATGTTCGTTTCTAATACTTAAACTTCCAGAGACCGTATAAGATCGCGGCAAAAGCAAACTGCCCCCACCTGGTCTCGAGCCCGCGATCCAAAAATACGTCACGCTCTCGAGGTACAGAGCAACCAACCGCGCCACGACAGCAGTTGATATAAATCTATGTTCGTTTCTAATACTTAAACTTCCAGAGACCGTATAAGATCGCGGCAAAAGCAAACTGCCCCCACCTGGTCTCGAGCCCGCGATCCAAAAATACGTCACGCTCTCGAGGTACAGAGCAACCAACCGCGCCACGACAGCAGTTGATATAAATCTATGTTCGTTTCTAATACTTAAACTTCCAGAGACCGTATAAGATCGCGGCAAAAGCAAACTGCCCCCACCTGGTCTCGAGCCCGCGATCCAAAAATACGTCACGCTCTCGAGGTACAGAGCAACCAACCGCGCCACGACAGCAGTTGATATAAATCTATGTTCGTTTCTAATACTTAAACTTCCAGAGACCGTATAAGATCGCGGCAAAAGCAAACTGCCCCCACCTGGTCTCGAGCCCGCGATCCAAAATACGTCACGCTCTCGAGGTACAGAGCAACCAACCGCGCCACGACAGCAGTTGATATAAATCTATGTTCGTTTCTAATACTTAAACTTCCAGAGACCGTATAAGATCGCGGCAAAAGCAAACTGCCCCCACCTGGTCTCGAGCCCGCGATCCAAAAATACGTCACGCTCTCGAGGTACAGAGCAACCAACCGCGCCACGACAGCAGTTGATATAAATCTATGTTCGTTTCTAATACTTAAACTTCCAGAGACCGTATAAGATCGCGGCAAAAGCAAACTGCCCCCACCTGGTCTCGAGCCCGCGATCCAAAAATACGTCACGCTCTCGAGGTACAGAGCAACCAACCGCGCCACGACAGCAGTTGATATAAATCTATGTTCGTTTCTAATACTTAAACTTCCAGAGACCGTATAAGATCGCGGCAAAAGCAAACTGCCCCCACCTGGTCTCGAGCCCGCGATCCAAAATACGTCACGCTCTCGAGGTACAGAGCAACCAACCGCGCCACGACAGCAGTTGATATAAATCTATGTTCGTTTCTAATACTTAAACTTCCAGAGACCGTATAAGATCGCGGCAAAAGCAAACTGCCCCCACCTGGTCTCGAGCCCGCGATCCAAAAATACGTCACGCTCTCGAGGTACAGAGCAACCAACCGCGCCACGACAGCAGTTGATATAAATCTATGTTCGTTTCTAATACTTAAACTTCCAGAGACCGTATAAGATCGCGGCAAAAGCAAACTGCCCCCACCTGGTCTCGAGCCCGCGATCCAAAAATACGTCACGCTCTCGAGGTACAGAGCAACCAACCGCGCCACGACAGCAGTTGATATAAATCTATGTTCGTTTCTAATACTTAAACTTCCAGAGACCGTATAAGATCGCGGCAAAAGCAAACTGCCCCCACCTGGTCTCGAGCCCGCGATCCAAAATACGTCACGCTCTCGAGGTACAGAGCAACCAACCGCGCCACGACAGCAGTTGATATAAATCTATGTTCGTTTCTAATACTTAAACTTCCAGAGACCGTATAAGATCGCGGCAAAAGCAAACTGCCCCCACCTGGTCTCGAGCCCGCGATCCAAAATACGTCACGCTCTCGAGGTACAGAGCAACCAACCGCGCCACGACAGCAGTTGATATAAATCTATGTTCGTTTCTAATACTTAAACTTCCAGAGACCGTATAAGATCGCGGCAAAAGCAAACTGCCCCCACCTGGTCTCGAGCCCGCGATCCAAAATACGTCACGCTCTCGAGGTACAGAGCAACCAACCGCGCCACGACAGCAGTTGATATAAATCTATGTTCGTTTCTAATACTTAAACTTCCAGAGACCGTATAAGATCGCGGCAAAAGCAAACTGCCCCCACCTGGTCTCGAGCCCGCGATCCAAAATACGTCACGCTCTCGAGGTACAGAGCAACCAACCGCGCCACGACAGCAGTTGATATAAATCTATGTTCGTTTCTAATACTTAAACTTCCAGAGACCGTATAAGATCGCGGCAAAAGCAAACTGCCCCCACCTGGTCTCGAGCCCGCGATCCAAAATACGTCACGCTCTCGAGGTACAGAGCAACCAACCGCGCCACGACAGCAGTTGATATAAATCTATGTTCGTTTCTAATACTTAAACTTCCAGAGACCGTATAAGATCGCGGCAAAAGCAAACTGCCCCCACCTGGTCTCGAGCCCGCGATCCAAAATACGTCACGCTCTCGAGGTACAGAGCAACCAACCGCGCCACGACAGCAGTTGATATAAATCTATGTTCGTTTCTAATACTTAAACTTCCAGAGACCGTATAAGATCGCGGCAAAAGCAAACTGCCCCCACCTGGTCTCGAGCCCGCGATCCAAAATACGTCACGCTCTCGAGGTACAGAGCAACCAACCGCGCCACGACAGCAGTTGATATAAATCTATGTTCGTTTCTAATACTTAAACTTCCAGAGACCGTATAAGATCGCGGCAAAAGCAAACTGCCCCCACCTGGTCTCGAGCCCGCGATCCAAAATACGTCACGCTCTCGAGGTACAGAGCAACCAACCGCGCCACGACAGCAGTTGATATAAATCTATGTTCGTTTCTAATACTTAAACTTCCAGAGACCGTATAAGATCGCGGCAAAAGCAAACTGCCCCCACCTGGTCTCGAGCCCGCGATCCAAAATACGTCACGCTCTCGAGGTACAGAGCAACCAACCGCGCCACGACAGCAGTTGATATAAATCTATGTTCGTTTCTAATACTTAAACTTCCAGAGACCGTATAAGATCGCGGCAAAAGCAAACTGCCCCCACCTGGTCTCGAGCCCGCGATCCAAAATACGTCACGCTCTCGAGGTACAGAGCAACCAACCGCGCCACGACAGCAGTTGATATAAATCTATGTTCGTTTCTAATACTTAAACTTCCAGAGACCGTATAAGATCGCGGCAAAAGCAAACTGCCCCCACCTGGTCTCGAGCCCGCGATCCAAAATACGTCACGCTCTCGAGGTACAGAGCAACCAACCGCGCCACGACAGCAGTTGATATAAATCTATGTTCGTTTCTAATACTTAAACTTCCAGAGACCGTATAAGATCGCGGCAAAAGCAAACTGCCCCCACCTGGTCTCGAGCCCGCGATCCAAAATACGTCACGCTCTCGAGGTACAGAGCAACCAACCGCGCCACGACAGCAGTTGATATAAATCTATGTTCGTTTCTAATACTTAAACTTCCAGAGACCGTATAAGATCGCGGCAAAAGCAAACTGCCCCCACCTGGTCTCGAGCCCGCGATCCAAAATACGTCACGCTCTCGAGGTACAGAGCAACCAACCGCGCCACGACAGCAGTTGATATAAATCTATGTTCGTTTCTAATACTTAAACTTCCAGAGACCGTATAAGATCGCGGCAAAAGCAAACTGCCCCCACCTGGTCTCGAGCCCGCGATCCAAAAATACGTCACGCTCTCGAGGTACAGAGCAACCAACCGCGCCACGACAGCAGTTGATATAAATCTATGTTCGTTTCTAATACTTAAACTTCCAGAGACCGTATAAGATCGCGGCAAAAGCAAACTGCCCCCACCTGGTCTCGAGCCCGCGATCCAAAAATACGTCACGCTCTCGAGGTACAGAGCAACCAACCGCGCCACGACAGCAGTTGATATAAATCTATGTTCGTTTCTAATACTTAAACTTCCAGAGACCGTATAAGATCGCGGCAAAAGCAAACTGCCCCCACCTGGTCTCGAGCCCGCGATCCAAAAATACGTCACGCTCTCGAGGTACAGAGCAACCAACCGCGCCACGACAGCAGTTGATATAAATCTATGTTCGTTTCTAATACTTAAACTTCCAGAGACCGTATAAGATCGCGGCAAAAGCAAACTGCCCCCACCTGGTCTCGAGCCCGCGATCCAAAAATACGTCACGCTCTCGAGGTACAGAGCAACCAACCGCGCCACGACAGCAGTTGATATAAATCTATGTTCGTTTCTAATACTTAAACTTCCAGAGACCGTATAAGATCGCGGCAAAAGCAAACTGCCCCCACCTGGTCTCGAGCCCGCGATCCAAAAATACGTCACGCTCTCGAGGTACAGAGCAACCAACCGCGCCACGACAGCAGTTGATATAAATCTATGTTCGTTTCTAATACTTAAACTTCCAGAGACCGTATAAGATCGCGGCAAAAGCAAACTGCCCCCACCTGGTCTCGAGCCCGCGATCCAAAAATACGTCACGCTCTCGAGGTACAGAGCAACCAACCGCGCCACGACAGCAGTTGATATAAATCTATGTTCGTTTCTAATACTTAAACTTCCAGAGACCGTATAAGATCGCGGCAAAAGCAAACTGCCCCCACCTGGTCTCGAGCCCGCGATCCAAAAATACGTCACGCTCTCGAGGTACAGAGCAACCAACCGCGCCACGACAGCAGTTGATATAAATCTATGTTCGTTTCTAATACTTAAACTTCCAGAGACCGTATAAGATCGCGGCAAAAGCAAACTGCCCCCACCTGGTCTCGAGCCCGCGATCCAAAATACGTCACGCTCTCGAGGTACAGAGCAACCAACCGCGCCACGACAGCAGTTGATATAAATCTATGTTCGTTTCTAATACTTAAACTTCCAGAGACCGTATAAGATCGCGGCAAAAGCAAACTGCCCCCACCTGGTCTCGAGCCCGCGATCCAAAATACGTCACGCTCTCGAGGTACAGAGCAACCAACCGCGCCACGACAGCAGTTGATATAAATCTATGTTCGTTTCTAATACTTAAACTTCCAGAGACCGTATAAGATCGCGGCAAAAGCAAACTGCCCCCACCTGGTCTCGAGCCCGCGATCCAAAATACGTCACGCTCTCGAGGTACAGAGCAACCAACCGCGCCACGACAGCAGTTGATATAAATCTATGTTCGTTTCTAATACTTAAACTTCCAGAGACCGTATAAGATCGCGGCAAAAGCAAACTGCCCCCACCTGGTCTCGAGCCCGCGATCCAAAATACGTCACGCTCTCGAGGTACAGAGCAACCAACCGCGCCACGACAGCAGTTGATATAAATCTATGTTCGTTTCTAATACTTAAACTTCCAGAGACCGTATAAGATCGCGGCAAAAGCAAACTGCCCCCACCTGGTCTCGAGCCCGCGATCCAAAATACGTCACGCTCTCGAGGTACAGAGCAACCAACCGCGCCACGACAGCAGTTGATATAAATCTATGTTCGTTTCTAATACTTAAACTTCCAGAGACCGTATAAGATCGCGGCAAAAGCAAACTGCCCCCACCTGGTCTCGAGCCCGCGATCCAAAATACGTCACGCTCTCGAGGTACAGAGCAACCAACCGCGCCACGACAGCAGTTGATATAAATCTATGTTCGTTTCTAATACTTAAACTTCCAGAGACCGTATAAGATCGCGGCAAAAGCAAACTGCCCCCACCTGGTCTCGAGCCCGCGATCCAAAATACGTCACGCTCTCGAGGTACAGAGCAACCAACCGCGCCACGACAGCAGTTGATATAAATCTATGTTCGTTTCTAATACTTAAACTTCCAGAGACCGTATAAGATCGCGGCAAAAGCAAACTGCCCCCACCTGGTCTCGAGCCCGCGATCCAAAAATACGTCACGCTCTCGAGGTACAGAGCAACCAACCGCGCCACGACAGCAGTTGATATAAATCTATGTTCGTTTCTAATACTTAAACTTCCAGAGACCGTATAAGATCGCGGCAAAAGCAAACTGCCCCCACCTGGTCTCGAGCCCGCGATCCAAAATACGTCACGCTCTCGAGGTACAGAGCAACCAACCGCGCCACGACAGCAGTTGATATAAATCTATGTTCGTTTCTAATACTTAAACTTCCAGAGACCGTATAAGATCGCGGCAAAAGCAAACTGCCCCCACCTGGTCTCGAGCCCGCGATCCAAAATACGTCACGCTCTCGAGGTACAGAGCAACCAACCGCGCCACGACAGCAGTTGATATAAATCTATGTTCGTTTCTAATACTTAAACTTCCAGAGACCGTATAAGATCGCGGCAAAAGCAAACTGCCCCCACCTGGTCTCGAGCCCGCGATCCAAAAATACGTCACGCTCTCGAGGTACAGAGCAACCAACCGCGCCACGACAGCAGTTGATATAAATCTATGTTCGTTTCTAATACTTAAACTTCCAGAGACCGTATAAGATCGCGGCAAAAGCAAACTGCCCCCACCTGGTCTCGAGCCCGCGATCCAAAATACGTCACGCTCTCGAGGTACAGAGCAACCAACCGCGCCACGACAGCAGTTGATATAAATCTATGTTCGTTTCTAATACTTAAACTTCCAGAGACCGTATAAGATCGCGGCAAAAGCAAACTGCCCCCACCTGGTCTCGAGCCCGCGATCCAAAATACGTCACGCTCTCGAGGTACAGAGCAACCAACCGCGCCACGACAGCAGTTGATATAAATCTATGTTCGTTTCTAATACTTAAACTTCCAGAGACCGTATAAGATCGCGGCAAAAGCAAACTGCCCCCACCTGGTCTCGAGCCCGCGATCCAAAAATACGTCACGCTCTCGAGGTACAGAGCAACCAACCGCGCCACGACAGCAGTTGATATAAATCTATGTTCGTTTCTAATACTTAAACTTCCAGAGACCGTATAAGATCGCGGCAAAAGCAAACTGCCCCCACCTGGTCTCGAGCCCGCGATCCAAAAATACGTCACGCTCTCGAGGTACAGAGCAACCAACCGCGCCACGACAGCAGTTGATATAAATCTATGTTCGTTTCTAATACTTAAACTTCCAGAGACCGTATAAGATCGCGGCAAAAGCAAACTGCCCCCACCTGGTCTCGAGCCCGCGATCCAAAAATACGTCACGCTCTCGAGGTACAGAGCAACCAACCGCGCCACGACAGCAGTTGATATAAATCTATGTTCGTTTCTAATACTTAAACTTCCAGAGACCGTATAAGATCGCGGCAAAAGCAAACTGCCCCCACCTGGTCTCGAGCCCGCGATCCAAAATACGTCACGCTCTCGAGGTACAGAGCAACCAACCGCGCCACGACAGCAGTTGATATAAATCTATGTTCGTTTCTAATACTTAAACTTCCAGAGACCGTATAAGATCGCGGCAAAAGCAAACTGCCCCCACCTGGTCTCGAGCCCGCGATCCAAAATACGTCACGCTCTCGAGGTACAGAGCAACCAACCGCGCCACGACAGCAGTTGATATAAATCTATGTTCGTTTCTAATACTTAAACTTCCAGAGACCGTATAAGATCGCGGCAAAAGCAAACTGCCCCCACCTGGTCTCGAGCCCGCGATCCAAAATACGTCACGCTCTCGAGGTACAGAGCAACCAACCGCGCCACGACAGCAGTTGATATAAATCTATGTTCGTTTCTAATACTTAAACTTCCAGAGACCGTATAAGATCGCGGCAAAAGCAAACTGCCCCCACCTGGTCTCGAGCCCGCGATCCAAAATACGTCACGCTCTCGAGGTACAGAGCAACCAACCGCGCCACGACAGCAGTTGATATAAATCTATGTTCGTTTCTAATACTTAAACTTCCAGAGACCGTATAAGATCGCGGCAAAAGCAAACTGCCCCCACCTGGTCTCGAGCCCGCGATCCAAAATACGTCACGCTCTCGAGGTACAGAGCAACCAACCGCGCCACGACAGCAGTTGATATAAATCTATGTTCGTTTCTAATACTTAAACTTCCAGAGACCGTATAAGATCGCGGCAAAAGCAAACTGCCCCCACCTGGTCTCGAGCCCGCGATCCAAAATACGTCACGCTCTCGAGGTACAGAGCAACCAACCGCGCCACGACAGCAGTTGATATAAATCTATGTTCGTTTCTAATACTTAAACTTCCAGAGACCGTATAAGATCGCGGCAAAAGCAAACTGCCCCCACCTGGTCTCGAGCCCGCGATCCAAAATACGTCACGCTCTCGAGGTACAGAGCAACCAACCGCGCCACGACAGCAGTTGATATAAATCTATGTTCGTTTCTAATACTTAAACTTCCAGAGACCGTATAAGATCGCGGCAAAAGCAAACTGCCCCCACCTGGTCTCGAGCCCGCGATCCAAAATACGTCACGCTCTCGAGGTACAGAGCAACCAACCGCGCCACGACAGCAGTTGATATAAATCTATGTTCGTTTCTAATACTTAAACTTCCAGAGACCGTATAAGATCGCGGCAAAAGCAAACTGCCCCCACCTGGTCTCGAGCCCGCGATCCAAAAATACGTCACGCTCTCGAGGTACAGAGCAACCAACCGCGCCACGACAGCAGTTGATATAAATCTATGTTCGTTTCTAATACTTAAACTTCCAGAGACCGTATAAGATCGCGGCAAAAGCAAACTGCCCCCACCTGGTCTCGAGCCCGCGATCCAAAATACGTCACGCTCTCGAGGTACAGAGCAACCAACCGCGCCACGACAGCAGTTGATATAAATCTATGTTCGTTTCTAATACTTAAACTTCCAGAGACCGTATAAGATCGCGGCAAAAGCAAACTGCCCCCACCTGGTCTCGAGCCCGCGATCCAAAAATACGTCACGCTCTCGAGGTACAGAGCAACCAACCGCGCCACGACAGCAGTTGATATAAATCTATGTTCGTTTCTAATACTTAAACTTCCAGAGACCGTATAAGATCGCGGCAAAAGCAAACTGCCCCCACCTGGTCTCGAGCCCGCGATCCAAAAATACGTCACGCTCTCGAGGTACAGAGCAACCAACCGCGCCACGACAGCAGTTGATATAAATCTATGTTCGTTTCTAATACTTAAACTTCCAGAGACCGTATAAGATCGCGGCAAAAGCAAACTGCCCCCACCTGGTCTCGAGCCCGCGATCCAAAAATACGTCACGCTCTCGAGGTACAGAGCAACCAACCGCGCCACGACAGCAGTTGATATAAATCTATGTTCGTTTCTAATACTTAAACTTCCAGAGACCGTATAAGATCGCGGCAAAAGCAAACTGCCCCCACCTGGTCTCGAGCCCGCGATCCAAAAATACGTCACGCTCTCGAGGTACAGAGCAACCAACCGCGCCACGACAGCAGTTGATATAAATCTATGTTCGTTTCTAATACTTAAACTTCCAGAGACCGTATAAGATCGCGGCAAAAGCAAACTGCCCCCACCTGGTCTCGAGCCCGCGATCCAAAAATACGTCACGCTCTCGAGGTACAGAGCAACCAACCGCGCCACGACAGCAGTTGATATAAATCTATGTTCGTTTCTAATACTTAAACTTCCAGAGACCGTATAAGATCGCGGCAAAAGCAAACTGCCCCCACCTGGTCTCGAGCCCGCGATCCAAAATACGTCACGCTCTCGAGGTACAGAGCAACCAACCGCGCCACGACAGCAGTTGATATAAATCTATGTTCGTTTCTAATACTTAAACTTCCAGAGACCGTATAAGATCGCGGCAAAAGCAAACTGCCCCCACCTGGTCTCGAGCCCGCGATCCAAAATACGTCACGCTCTCGAGGTACAGAGCAACCAACCGCGCCACGACAGCAGTTGATATAAATCTATGTTCGTTTCTAATACTTAAACTTCCAGAGACCGTATAAGATCGCGGCAAAAGCAAACTGCCCCCACCTGGTCTCGAGCCCGCGATCCAAAATACGTCACGCTCTCGAGGTACAGAGCAACCAACCGCGCCACGACAGCAGTTGATATAAATCTATGTTCGTTTCTAATACTTAAACTTCCAGAGACCGTATAAGATCGCGGCAAAAGCAAACTGCCCCCACCTGGTCTCGAGCCCGCGATCCAAAATACGTCACGCTCTCGAGGTACAGAGCAACCAACCGCGCCACGACAGCAGTTGATATAAATCTATGTTCGTTTCTAATACTTAAACTTCCAGAGACCGTATAAGATCGCGGCAAAAGCAAACTGCCCCCACCTGGTCTCGAGCCCGCGATCCAAAAATACGTCACGCTCTCGAGGTACAGAGCAACCAACCGCGCCACGACAGCAGTTGATATAAATCTATGTTCGTTTCTAATACTTAAACTTCCAGAGACCGTATAAGATCGCGGCAAAAGCAAACTGCCCCCACCTGGTCTCGAGCCCGCGATCCAAAATACGTCACGCTCTCGAGGTACAGAGCAACCAACCGCGCCACGACAGCAGTTGATATAAATCTATGTTCGTTTCTAATACTTAAACTTCCAGAGACCGTATAAGATCGCGGCAAAAGCAAACTGCCCCCACCTGGTCTCGAGCCCGCGATCCAAAATACGTCACGCTCTCGAGGTACAGAGCAACCAACCGCGCCACGACAGCAGTTGATATAAATCTATGTTCGTTTCTAATACTTAAACTTCCAGAGACCGTATAAGATCGCGGCAAAAGCAAACTGCCCCCACCTGGTCTCGAGCCCGCGATCCAAAATACGTCACGCTCTCGAGGTACAGAGCAACCAACCGCGCCACGACAGCAGTTGATATAAATCTATGTTCGTTTCTAATACTTAAACTTCCAGAGACCGTATAAGATCGCGGCAAAAGCAAACTGCCCCCACCTGGTCTCGAGCCCGCGATCCAAAATACGTCACGCTCTCGAGGTACAGAGCAACCAACCGCGCCACGACAGCAGTTGATATAAATCTATGTTCGTTTCTAATACTTAAACTTCCAGAGACCGTATAAGATCGCGGCAAAAGCAAACTGCCCCCACCTGGTCTCGAGCCCGCGATCCAAAAATACGTCACGCTCTCGAGGTACAGAGCAACCAACCGCGCCACGACAGCAGTTGATATAAATCTATGTTCGTTTCTAATACTTAAACTTCCAGAGACCGTATAAGATCGCGGCAAAAGCAAACTGCCCCCACCTGGTCTCGAGCCCGCGATCCAAAATACGTCACGCTCTCGAGGTACAGAGCAACCAACCGCGCCACGACAGCAGTTGATATAAATCTATGTTCGTTTCTAATACTTAAACTTCCAGAGACCGTATAAGATCGCGGCAAAAGCAAACTGCCCCCACCTGGTCTCGAGCCCGCGATCCAAAAATACGTCACGCTCTCGAGGTACAGAGCAACCAACCGCGCCACGACAGCAGTTGATATAAATCTATGTTCGTTTCTAATACTTAAACTTCCAGAGACCGTATAAGATCGCGGCAAAAGCAAACTGCCCCCACCTGGTCTCGAGCCCGCGATCCAAAAATACGTCACGCTCTCGAGGTACAGAGCAACCAACCGCGCCACGACAGCAGTTGATATAAATCTATGTTCGTTTCTAATACTTAAACTTCCAGAGACCGTATAAGATCGCGGCAAAAGCAAACTGCCCCCACCTGGTCTCGAGCCCGCGATCCAAAATACGTCACGCTCTCGAGGTACAGAGCAACCAACCGCGCCACGACAGCAGTTGATATAAATCTATGTTCGTTTCTAATACTTAAACTTCCAGAGACCGTATAAGATCGCGGCAAAAGCAAACTGCCCCCACCTGGTCTCGAGCCCGCGATCCAAAATACGTCACGCTCTCGAGGTACAGAGCAACCAACCGCGCCACGACAGCAGTTGATATAAATCTATGTTCGTTTCTAATACTTAAACTTCCAGAGACCGTATAAGATCGCGGCAAAAGCAAACTGCCCCCACCTGGTCTCGAGCCCGCGATCCAAAATACGTCACGCTCTCGAGGTACAGAGCAACCAACCGCGCCACGACAGCAGTTGATATAAATCTATGTTCGTTTCTAATACTTAAACTTCCAGAGACCGTATAAGATCGCGGCAAAAGCAAACTGCCCCCACCTGGTCTCGAGCCCGCGATCCAAAATACGTCACGCTCTCGAGGTACAGAGCAACCAACCGCGCCACGACAGCAGTTGATATAAATCTATGTTCGTTTCTAATACTTAAACTTCCAGAGACCGTATAAGATCGCGGCAAAAGCAAACTGCCCCCACCTGGTCTCGAGCCCGCGATCCAAAAATACGTCACGCTCTCGAGGTACAGAGCAACCAACCGCGCCACGACAGCAGTTGATATAAATCTATGTTCGTTTCTAATACTTAAACTTCCAGAGACCGTATAAGATCGCGGCAAAAGCAAACTGCCCCCACCTGGTCTCGAGCCCGCGATCCAAAATACGTCACGCTCTCGAGGTACAGAGCAACCAACCGCGCCACGACAGCAGTTGATATAAATCTATGTTCGTTTCTAATACTTAAACTTCCAGAGACCGTATAAGATCGCGGCAAAAGCAAACTGCCCCCACCTGGTCTCGAGCCCGCGATCCAAAATACGTCACGCTCTCGAGGTACAGAGCAACCAACCGCGCCACGACAGCAGTTGATATAAATCTATGTTCGTTTCTAATACTTAAACTTCCAGAGACCGTATAAGATCGCGGCAAAAGCAAACTGCCCCCACCTGGTCTCGAGCCCGCGATCCAAAATACGTCACGCTCTCGAGGTACAGAGCAACCAACCGCGCCACGACAGCAGTTGATATAAATCTATGTTCGTTTCTAATACTTAAACTTCCAGAGACCGTATAAGATCGCGGCAAAAGCAAACTGCCCCCACCTGGTCTCGAGCCCGCGATCCAAAAATACGTCACGCTCTCGAGGTACAGAGCAACCAACCGCGCCACGACAGCAGTTGATATAAATCTATGTTCGTTTCTAATACTTAAACTTCCAGAGACCGTATAAGATCGCGGCAAAAGCAAACTGCCCCCACCTGGTCTCGAGCCCGCGATCCAAAATACGTCACGCTCTCGAGGTACAGAGCAACCAACCGCGCCACGACAGCAGTTGATATAAATCTATGTTCGTTTCTAATACTTAAACTTCCAGAGACCGTATAAGATCGCGGCAAAAGCAAACTGCCCCCACCTGGTCTCGAGCCCGCGATCCAAAAATACGTCACGCTCTCGAGGTACAGAGCAACCAACCGCGCCACGACAGCAGTTGATATAAATCTATGTTCGTTTCTAATACTTAAACTTCCAGAGACCGTATAAGATCGCGGCAAAAGCAAACTGCCCCCACCTGGTCTCGAGCCCGCGATCCAAAAATACGTCACGCTCTCGAGGTACAGAGCAACCAACCGCGCCACGACAGCAGTTGATATAAATCTATGTTCGTTTCTAATACTTAAACTTCCAGAGACCGTATAAGATCGCGGCAAAAGCAAACTGCCCCCACCTGGTCTCGAGCCCGCGATCCAAAAATACGTCACGCTCTCGAGGTACAGAGCAACCAACCGCGCCACGACAGCAGTTGATATAAATCTATGTTCGTTTCTAATACTTAAACTTCCAGAGACCGTATAAGATCGCGGCAAAAGCAAACTGCCCCCACCTGGTCTCGAGCCCGCGATCCAAAAATACGTCACGCTCTCGAGGTACAGAGCAACCAACCGCGCCACGACAGCAGTTGATATAAATCTATGTTCGTTTCTAATACTTAAACTTCCAGAGACCGTATAAGATCGCGGCAAAAGCAAACTGCCCCCACCTGGTCTCGAGCCCGCGATCCAAAATACGTCACGCTCTCGAGGTACAGAGCAACCAACCGCGCCACGACAGCAGTTGATATAAATCTATGTTCGTTTCTAATACTTAAACTTCCAGAGACCGTATAAGATCGCGGCAAAAGCAAACTGCCCCCACCTGGTCTCGAGCCCGCGATCCAAAAATACGTCACGCTCTCGAGGTACAGAGCAACCAACCGCGCCACGACAGCAGTTGATATAAATCTATGTTCGTTTCTAATACTTAAACTTCCAGAGACCGTATAAGATCGCGGCAAAAGCAAACTGCCCCCACCTGGTCTCGAGCCCGCGATCCAAAAATACGTCACGCTCTCGAGGTACAGAGCAACCAACCGCGCCACGACAGCAGTTGATATAAATCTATGTTCGTTTCTAATACTTAAACTTCCAGAGACCGTATAAGATCGCGGCAAAAGCAAACTGCCCCCACCTGGTCTCGAGCCCGCGATCCAAAAATACGTCACGCTCTCGAGGTACAGAGCAACCAACCGCGCCACGACAGCAGTTGATATAAATCTATGTTCGTTTCTAATACTTAAACTTCCAGAGACCGTATAAGATCGCGGCAAAAGCAAACTGCCCCCCACCTGGTCTCGAGCCCGCGATCCAAAAATACGTCACGCTCTCGAGGTACAGAGCAACCAACCGCGCCACGACAGCAGTTGATATAAATCTATGTTCGTTTCTAATACTTAAACTTCCAGAGACCGTATAAGATCGCGGCAAAAGCAAACTGCCCCCACCTGGTCTCGAGCCCGCGATCCAAAAATACGTCACGCTCTCGAGGTACAGAGCAACCAACCGCGCCACGACAGCAGTTGATATAAATCTATGTTCGTTTCTAATACTTAAACTTCCAGAGACCGTATAAGATCGCGGCAAAAGCAAACTGCCCCCACCTGGTCTCGAGCCCGCGATCCAAAATACGTCACGCTCTCGAGGTACAGAGCAACCAACCGCGCCACGACAGCAGTTGATATAAATCTATGTTCGTTTCTAATACTTAAACTTCCAGAGACCGTATAAGATCGCGGCAAAAGCAAACTGCCCCCACCTGGTCTCGAGCCCGCGATCCAAAAATACGTCACGCTCTCGAGGTACAGAGCAACCAACCGCGCCACGACAGCAGTTGATATAAATCTATGTTCGTTTCTAATACTTAAACTTCCAGAGACCGTATAAGATCGCGGCAAAAGCAAACTGCCCCCACCTGGTCTCGAGCCCGCGATCCAAAATACGTCACGCTCTCGAGGTACAGAGCAACCAACCGCGCCACGACAGCAGTTGATATAAATCTATGTTCGTTTCTAATACTTAAACTTCCAGAGACCGTATAAGATCGCGCAAAAGCAAACTGCCCCCACCTGGTCTCGAGCCCGCGATCCAAAATACGTCACGCTCTCGAGGTACAGAGCAACCAACCGCGCCACGACAGCAGTTGATATAAATCTATGTTCGTTTCTAATACTTAAACTTCCAGAGACCGTATAAGATCGCGGCAAAAGCAAACTGCCCCCACCTGGTCTCGAGCCCGCGATCCAAAATACGTCACGCTCTCGAGGTACAGAGCAACCAACCGCGCCACGACAGCAGTTGATATAAATCTATGTTCGTTTCTAATACTTAAACTTCCAGAGACCGTATAAGATCGCGGCAAAAGCAAACTGCCCCCCACCTGGTCTCGAGCCCGCGATCCAAAATACGTCACGCTCTCGAGGTACAGAGCAACCAACCGCGCCACGACAGCAGTTGATATAAATCTATGTTCGTTTCTAATACTTAAACTTCCAGAGACCCGTATAAGATCGCGGCAAAAGCAAACTGCCCCCACCTGGTCTCGAGCCCGCGATCCAAAATACGTCACGCTCTCGAGGTACAGAGCAACCAACCGCGCCACGACAGCAGTTGATATAAATCTATGTTCGTTTCTAATACTTAAACTTCCAGAGACCGTATAAGATCGCGGCAAAAGCAAACTGCCCCCACCTGGTCTCGAGCCCGCGATCCAAAATACGTCACGCTCTCGAGGTACAGAGCAACCAACCGCGCCACGACAGCAGTTGATATAAATCTATGTTCGTTTCTAATACTTAAACTTCCAGAGACCGTATAAGATCGCGGCAAAAGCAAACTGCCCCCACCTGGTCTCGAGCCCCGCGATCCAAAATACGTCACGCTCTCGAGGTACAGAGCAACCCAACCGCGCCACGACAGCAGTTGATATAAATCTATGTTCGTTTCTAATACTTAAACTTCCAGAGACCGTATAAGATCGCGGCAAAAGCAAACTGCCCCCACCTGGTCTCGAGCCCGCGATCCAAAATACGTCACGCTCTCGAGGTACAGAGCAACCAACCGCGCCACGACAGCAGTTGATATAAATCTATGTTCGTTTCTAATACTTAAACTTCCAGAGACCGTATAAGATCGCGGCAAAAGCAAACTGCCCCCACCTGGTCTCGAGCCCGCGATCCAAAAATACGTCACGCTCTCGAGGTACAGAGCAACCAACCGCGCCACGACAGCAGTTGATATAAATCTATGTTCGTTTCTAATACTTAAACTTCCAGAGACCGTATAAGATCGCGGCAAAAGCAAACTGCCCCCACCTGGTCTCGAGCCCGCGATCCAAAATACGTCACGCTCTCGAGGTACAGAGCAACCAACCGCGCCACGACAGCAGTTGATATAAATCTATGTTCGTTTCTAATACTTAAACTTCCAGAGACCGTATAAGATCGCGGCAAAAGCAAACTGCCCCCACCTGGTCTCGAGCCCGCGATCCAAAAATACGTCACGCTCTCGAGGTACAGAGCAACCAACCGCGCCACGACAGCAGTTGATATAAATCTATGTTCGTTTCTAATACTTAAACTTCCAGAGACCGTATAAGATCGCGGCAAAAGCAAACTGCCCCCACCTGGTCTCGAGCCCGCGATCCAAAAATACGTCACGCTCTCGAGGTACAGAGCAACCAACCGCGCCACGACAGCAGTTGATATAAATCTATGTTCGTTTCTAATACTTAAACTTCCAGAGACCGTATAAGATCGCGGCAAAAGCAAACTGCCCCCACCTGGTCTCGAGCCCGCGATCCAAAAATACGTCACGCTCTCGAGGTACAGAGCAACCAACCGCGCCACGACAGCAGTTGATATAAATCTATGTTCGTTTCTAATACTTAAACTTCCAGAGACCGTATAAGATCGCGGCAAAAGCAAACTGCCCCCACCTGGTCTCGAGCCCGCGATCCAAAATACGTCACGCTCTCGAGGTACAGAGCAACCAACCGCGCCACGACAGCAGTTGATATAAATCTATGTTCGTTTCTAATACTTAAACTTCCAGAGACCGTATAAGATCGCGGCAAAAGCAAACTGCCCCCACCTGGTCTCGAGCCCGCGATCCAAAATACGTCACGCTCTCGAGGTACAGAGCAACCAACCGCGCCACGACAGCAGTTGATATAAATCTATGTTCGTTTCTAATACTTAAACTTCCAGAGACCGTATAAGATCGCGGCAAAAGCAAACTGCCCCCACCTGGTCTCGAGCCCGCGATCCAAAATACGTCACGCTCTCGAGGTACAGAGCAACCAACCGCGCCACGACAGCAGTTGATATAATCTATGTTCGTTTCTAATACTTAAACTTCCAGAGACCGTATAAGATCGCGGCAAAAGCAAACTGCCCCCACCTGGTCTCGAGCCCGCGATCCAAAATACGTCACGCTCTCGAGGTACAGAGCAACCAAACCGCGCCACGACAGCAGTTGATATAAATCTATGTTCGTTCTAATACTTAAACTTCCAGAGACCGTATAAGATCGCGGCAAAAGCAAACTGCCACCTGGT
>NC_092575.1:18105003-18147061 GCF_037975245.1 Apostichopus japonicus | reverse complement strand
ATAGATTTATATCAACTGCTGTCGTGGCGCGGTTGGTTGCTCTGTACCTCGAGAGCGTGACGTATTTTGGATCGCGGGCTCGAGACCAGGTGGGGGCAGTTTGCTTTTGCCGCGATCTTATACGGTCTCTGGAAGTTTAAGTATTAGAAACGAACATAGATTTATATCAACTGCTGTCGTGGCGCGGTTGGTTGCTCTGTACCTCGAGAGCGTGACGTATTTTGGATCGCGGGCTCGAGACCAGGTGGGGGCAGTTTGCTTTTGCCGCGATCTTATACGGTCTCTGGAAGTTTAAGTATTAGAAACGAACATAGATTTATATCAACTGCTGTCGTGGCGCGGTTGGTTGCTCTGTACCTCGAGAGCGTGACGTATTTTGGATCGCGGGCTCGAGACCAGGTGGGGGCAGTTTGCTTTTGCCGCGATCTTATACGGTCTCTGGAAGTTTAAGTATTAGAAACGAACATAGATTTATATCAACTGCTGTCGTGGCGCGGTTGGTTGCTCTGTACCTCGAGAGCGTGACGTATTTTGGATCGCGGGCTCGAGACCAGGTGGGGGCAGTTTGCTTTTGCCGCGATCTTATACGGTCTCTGGAAGTTTAAGTATTAGAAACGAACATAGATTTATATCAACTGCTGTCGTGGCGCGGTTGGTTGCTCTGTACCTCGAGAGCGTGACGTATTTTGGATCGCGGGCTCGAGACCAGGTGGGGGCAGTTTGCTTTTGCCGCGATCTTATACGGTCTCTGGAAGTTTAAGTATTAGAAACGAACATAGATTTATATCAACTGCTGTCGTGGCGCGGTTGGTTGCTCTGTACCTCGAGAGCGTGACGTATTTTGGATCGCGGGCTCGAGACCAGGTGGGGGCAGTTTGCTTTTGCCGCGATCTTATACGGTCTCTGGAAGTTTAAGTATTAGAAACGAACATAGATTTATATCAACTGCTGTCGTGGCGCGGTTGGTTGCTCTGTACCTCGAGAGCGTGACGTATTTTGGATCGCGGGCTCGAGACCAGGTGGGGGCAGTTTGCTTTTGCCGCGATCTTATACGGTCTCTGGAAGTTTAAGTATTAGAAACGAACATAGATTTATATCAACTGCTGTCGTGGCGCGGTTGGTTGCTCTGTACCTCGAGAGCGTGACGTATTTTGGATCGCGGGCTCGAGACCAGGTGGGGGCAGTTTGCTTTTGCCGCGATCTTATACGGTCTCTGGAAGTTTAAGTATTAGAAACGAACATAGATTTATATCAACTGCTGTCGTGGCGCGGTTGGTTGCTCTGTACCTCGAGAGCGTGACGTATTTTGGATCGCGGGCTCGAGACCAGGTGGGGGCAGTTTGCTTTTGCCGCGATCTTATACGGTCTCTGGAAGTTTAAGTATTAGAAACGAACATAGATTTATATCAACTGCTGTCGTGGCGCGGTTGGTTGCTCTGTACCTCGAGAGCGTGACGTATTTTGGATCGCGGGCTCGAGACCAGGTGGGGGCAGTTTGCTTTTGCCGCGATCTTATACGGTCTCTGGAAGTTTAAGTATTAGAAACGAACATAGATTTATATCAACTGCTGTCGTGGCGCGGTTGGTTGCTCTGTACCTCGAGAGCGTGACGTATTTTGGATCGCGGGCTCGAGACCAGGTGGGGGCAGTTTGCTTTTGCCGCGATCTTATACGGTCTCTGGAAGTTTAAGTATTAGAAACGAACATAGATTTATATCAACTGCTGTCGTGGCGCGGTTGGTTGCTCTGTACCTCGAGAGCGTGACGTATTTTGGATCGCGGGCTCGAGACCAGGTGGGGGCAGTTTGCTTTTGCCGCGATCTTATACGGTCTCTGGAAGTTTAAGTATTAGAAACGAACATAGATTTATATCAACTGCTGTCGTGGCGCGGTTGGTTGCTCTGTACCTCGAGAGCGTGACGTATTTTGGATCGCGGGCTCGAGACCAGGTGGGGGCAGTTTGCTTTTGCCGCGATCTTATACGGTCTCTGGAAGTTTAAGTATTAGAAACGAACATAGATTTATATCAACTGCTGTCGTGGCGCGGTTGGTTGCTCTGTACCTCGAGAGCGTGACGTATTTTGGATCGCGGGCTCGAGACCAGGTGGGGGCAGTTTGCTTTTGCCGCGATCTTATACGGTCTCTGGAAGTTTAAGTATTAGAAACGAACATAGATTTATATCAACTGCTGTCGTGGCGCGGTTGGTTGCTCTGTACCTCGAGAGCGTGACGTATTTTGGATCGCGGGCTCGAGACCAGGTGGGGGCAGTTTGCTTTTGCCGCGATCTTATACGGTCTCTGGAAGTTTAAGTATTAGAAACGAACATAGATTTATATCAACTGCTGTCGTGGCGCGGTTGGTTGCTCTGTACCTCGAGAGCGTGACGTATTTTGGATCGCGGGCTCGAGACCAGGTGGGGGCAGTTTGCTTTTGCCGCGATCTTATACGGTCTCTGGAAGTTTAAGTATTAGAAACGAACATAGATTTATATCAACTGCTGTCGTGGCGCGGTTGGTTGCTCTGTACCTCGAGAGCGTGACGTATTTTGGATCGCGGGCTCGAGACCAGGTGGGGGCAGTTTGCTTTTGCCGCGATCTTATACGGTCTCTGGAAGTTTAAGTATTAGAAACGAACATAGATTTATATCAACTGCTGTCGTGGCGCGGTTGGTTGCTCTGTACCTCGAGAGCGTGACGTATTTTGGATCGCGGGCTCGAGACCAGGTGGGGGCAGTTTGCTTTTGCCGCGATCTTATACGGTCTCTGGAAGTTTAAGTATTAGAAACGAACATAGATTTATATCAACTGCTGTCGTGGCGCGGTTGGTTGCTCTGTACCTCGAGAGCGTGACGTATTTTGGATCGCGGGCTCGAGACCAGGTGGGGGCAGTTTGCTTTTGCCGCGATCTTATACGGTCTCTGGAAGTTTAAGTATTAGAAACGAACATAGATTTATATCAACTGCTGTCGTGGCGCGGTTGGTTGCTCTGTACCTCGAGAGCGTGACGTATTTTGGATCGCGGGCTCGAGACCAGGTGGGGGCAGTTTGCTTTTGCCGCGATCTTATACGGTCTCTGGAAGTTTAAGTATTAGAAACGAACATAGATTTATATCAACTGCTGTCGTGGCGCGGTTGGTTGCTCTGTACCTCGAGAGCGTGACGTATTTTGGATCGCGGGCTCGAGACCAGGTGGGGGCAGTTTGCTTTTGCCGCGATCTTATACGGTCTCTGGAAGTTTAAGTATTAGAAACGAACATAGATTTATATCAACTGCTGTCGTGGCGCGGTTGGTTGCTCTGTACCTCGAGAGCGTGACGTATTTTGGATCGCGGGCTCGAGACCAGGTGGGGGCAGTTTGCTTTTGCCGCGATCTTATACGGTCTCTGGAAGTTTAAGTATTAGAAACGAACATAGATTTATATCAACTGCTGTCGTGGCGCGGTTGGTTGCTCTGTACCTCGAGAGCGTGACGTATTTTGGATCGCGGGCTCGAGACCAGGTGGGGGCAGTTTGCTTTTGCCGCGATCTTATACGGTCTCTGGAAGTTTAAGTATTAGAAACGAACATAGATTTATATCAACTGCTGTCGTGGCGCGGTTGGTTGCTCTGTACCTCGAGAGCGTGACGTATTTTGGATCGCGGGCTCGAGACCAGGTGGGGGCAGTTTGCTTTTGCCGCGATCTTATACGGTCTCTGGAAGTTTAAGTATTAGAAACGAACATAGATTTATATCAACTGCTGTCGTGGCGCGGTTGGTTGCTCTGTACCTCGAGAGCGTGACGTATTTTGGATCGCGGGCTCGAGACCAGGTGGGGGCAGTTTGCTTTTGCCGCGATCTTATACGGTCTCTGGAAGTTTAAGTATTAGAAACGAACATAGATTTATATCAACTGCTGTCGTGGCGCGGTTGGTTGCTCTGTACCTCGAGAGCGTGACGTATTTTGGATCGCGGGCTCGAGACCAGGTGGGGGCAGTTTGCTTTTGCCGCGATCTTATACGGTCTCTGGAAGTTTAAGTATTAGAAACGAACATAGATTTATATCAACTGCTGTCGTGGCGCGGTTGGTTGCTCTGTACCTCGAGAGCGTGACGTATTTTGGATCGCGGGCTCGAGACCAGGTGGGGGCAGTTTGCTTTTGCCGCGATCTTATACGGTCTCTGGAAGTTTAAGTATTAGAAACGAACATAGATTTATATCAACTGCTGTCGTGGCGCGGTTGGTTGCTCTGTACCTCGAGAGCGTGACGTATTTTGGATCGCGGGCTCGAGACCAGGTGGGGGCAGTTTGCTTTTGCCGCGATCTTATACGGTCTCTGGAAGTTTAAGTATTAGAAACGAACATAGATTTATATCAACTGCTGTCGTGGCGCGGTTGGTTGCTCTGTACCTCGAGAGCGTGACGTATTTTGGATCGCGGGCTCGAGACCAGGTGGGGGCAGTTTGCTTTTGCCGCGATCTTATACGGTCTCTGGAAGTTTAAGTATTAGAAACGAACATAGATTTATATCAACTGCTGTCGTGGCGCGGTTGGTTGCTCTGTACCTCGAGAGCGTGACGTATTTTGGATCGCGGGCTCGAGACCAGGTGGGGGCAGTTTGCTTTTGCCGCGATCTTATACGGTCTCTGGAAGTTTAAGTATTAGAAACGAACATAGATTTATATCAACTGCTGTCGTGGCGCGGTTGGTTGCTCTGTACCTCGAGAGCGTGACGTATTTTGGATCGCGGGCTCGAGACCAGGTGGGGGCAGTTTGCTTTTGCCGCGATCTTATACGGTCTCTGGAAGTTTAAGTATTAGAAACGAACATAGATTTATATCAACTGCTGTCGTGGCGCGGTTGGTTGCTCTGTACCTCGAGAGCGTGACGTATTTTGGATCGCGGGCTCGAGACCAGGTGGGGGCAGTTTGCTTTTGCCGCGATCTTATACGGTCTCTGGAAGTTTAAGTATTAGAAACGAACATAGATTTATATCAACTGCTGTCGTGGCGCGGTTGGTTGCTCTGTACCTCGAGAGCGTGACGTATTTTGGATCGCGGGCTCGAGACCAGGTGGGGGCAGTTTGCTTTTGCCGCGATCTTATACGGTCTCTGGAAGTTTAAGTATTAGAAACGAACATAGATTTATATCAACTGCTGTCGTGGCGCGGTTGGTTGCTCTGTACCTCGAGAGCGTGACGTATTTTGGATCGCGGGCTCGAGACCAGGTGGGGGCAGTTTGCTTTTGCCGCGATCTTATACGGTCTCTGGAAGTTTAAGTATTAGAAACGAACATAGATTTATATCAACTGCTGTCGTGGCGCGGTTGGTTGCTCTGTACCTCGAGAGCGTGACGTATTTTGGATCGCGGGCTCGAGACCAGGTGGGGGCAGTTTGCTTTTGCCGCGATCTTATACGGTCTCTGGAAGTTTAAGTATTAGAAACGAACATAGATTTATATCAACTGCTGTCGTGGCGCGGTTGGTTGCTCTGTACCTCGAGAGCGTGACGTATTTTGGATCGCGGGCTCGAGACCAGGTGGGGGCAGTTTGCTTTTGCCGCGATCTTATACGGTCTCTGGAAGTTTAAGTATTAGAAACGAACATAGATTTATATCAACTGCTGTCGTGGCGCGGTTGGTTGCTCTGTACCTCGAGAGCGTGACGTATTTTGGATCGCGGGCTCGAGACCAGGTGGGGGCAGTTTGCTTTTGCCGCGATCTTATACGGTCTCTGGAAGTTTAAGTATTAGAAACGAACATAGATTTATATCAACTGCTGTCGTGGCGCGGTTGGTTGCTCTGTACCTCGAGAGCGTGACGTATTTTGGATCGCGGGCTCGAGACCAGGTGGGGGCAGTTTGCTTTTGCCGCGATCTTATACGGTCTCTGGAAGTTTAAGTATTAGAAACGAACATAGATTTATATCAACTGCTGTCGTGGCGCGGTTGGTTGCTCTGTACCTCGAGAGCGTGACGTATTTTGGATCGCGGGCTCGAGACCAGGTGGGGGCAGTTTGCTTTTGCCGCGATCTTATACGGTCTCTGGAAGTTTAAGTATTAGAAACGAACATAGATTTATATCAACTGCTGTCGTGGCGCGGTTGGTTGCTCTGTACCTCGAGAGCGTGGCGTATTTTGGATCGCGGGCTCGAGACCAGGTGGGGGCAGTTTGCTTTTGCCGCGATCTTATACGGTCTCTGGAAGTTTAAGTATTAGAAACGAACATAGATTTATATCAACTGCTGTCGTGGCGCGGTTGGTTGCTCTGTACCTCGAGAGCGTGGCGTATTTTGGATCGCGGGCTCGAGACCAGGTGGGGGCAGTTTGCTTTTGCCGCGATCTTATACGGTCTCTGGAAGTTTAAGTATTAGAAACGAACATAGATTTATATCAACTGCTGTCGTGGCGCGGTTGGTTGCTCTGTACCTCGAGAGCGTGGCGTATTTTGGATCGCGGGCTCGAGACCAGGTGGGGGCAGTTTGCTTTTGCCGCGATCTTATACGGTCTCTGGAAGTTTAAGTATTAGAAACGAACATAGATTTATATCAACTGCTGTCGTGGCGCGGTTGGTTGCTCTGTACCTCGAGAGCGTGGCGTATTTTGGATCGCGGGCTCGAGACCAGGTGGGGGCAGTTTGCTTTTGCCGCGATCTTATACGGTCTCTGGAAGTTTAAGTATTAGAAACGAACATAGATTTATATCAACTGCTGTCGTGGCGCGGTTGGTTGCTCTGTACCTCGAGAGCGTGGCGTATTTTGGATCGCGGGCTCGAGACCAGGTGGGGGCAGTTTGCTTTTGCCGCGATCTTATACGGTCTCTGGAAGTTTAAGTATTAGAAACGAACATAGATTTATATCAACTGCTGTCGTGGCGCGGTTGGTTGCTCTGTACCTCGAGAGCGTGGCGTATTTTGGATCGCGGGCTCGAGACCAGGTGGGGGCAGTTTGCTTTTGCCGCGATCTTATACGGTCTCTGGAAGTTTAAGTATTAGAAACGAACATAGATTTATATCAACTGCTGTCGTGGCGCGGTTGGTTGCTCTGTACCTCGAGAGCGTGGCGTATTTTGGATCGCGGGCTCGAGACCAGGTGGGGGCAGTTTGCTTTTGCCGCGATCTTATACGGTCTCTGGAAGTTTAAGTATTAGAAACGAACATAGATTTATATCAACTGCTGTCGTGGCGCGGTTGGTTGCTCTGTACCTCGAGAGCGTGACGTATTTTGGATCGCGGGCTCGAGACCAGGTGGGGGCAGTTTGCTTTTGCCGCGATCTTATACGGTCTCTGGAAGTTTAAGTATTAGAAACGAACATAGATTTATATCAACTGCTGTCGTGGCGCGGTTGGTTGCTCTGTACCTCGAGAGCGTGACGTATTTTGGATCGCGGGCTCGAGACCAGGTGGGGGCAGTTTGCTTTTGCCGCGATCTTATACGGTCTCTGGAAGTTTAAGTATTAGAAACGAACATAGATTTATATCAACTGCTGTCGTGGCGCGGTTGGTTGCTCTGTACCTCGAGAGCGTGACGTATTTTGGATCGCGGGCTCGAGACCAGGTGGGGGCAGTTTGCTTTTGCCGCGATCTTATACGGTCTCTGGAAGTTTAAGTATTAGAAACGAACATAGATTTATATCAATTGCTGTCGTGGCGCGGTTGGTTGCTCTGTACCTCGAGAGCGTGACGTATTTTTGGATCGCGGGCTCGAGACCAGGTGGGGGCAGTTTGCTTTTGCCGCGATCTTATACGGTCTCTGGAAGTTTAAGTATTAGAAACGAACATAGATTTATATCAACTGCTGTCGTGGCGCGGTTGGTTGCTCTGTACCTCGAGAGCGTGACGTATTTTTGGATCGCGGGCTCGAGACCAGGTGGGGGCAGTTTGCTTTTGCCGCGATCTTATACGGTCTCTGGAAGTTTAAGTATTAGAAA
The DNA here is from genome assembly GCF_037975245.1 of Apostichopus japonicus. Classification (NCBI taxonomy): domain Eukaryota; kingdom Metazoa; phylum Echinodermata; class Holothuroidea; order Aspidochirotida; family Stichopodidae; genus Apostichopus; species Apostichopus japonicus. The sequence goes on along the minus strand of NC_092575.1, from coordinate 18,139,159 downwards.
CGAACATAGATTTATATCAACTGCTGTCGTGGCGCGGTTGGTTGCTCTGTACCTCGAGAGCGTGACGTATTTTGGATCGCGGGCTCGAGACCAGGTGGGGGCAGTTTGCTTTTGCCGCGATCTTATACGGTCTCTGGAAGTTTAAGTATTAGAAACGAACATAGATTTATATCAACTGCTGTCGTGGCGCGGTTGGTTGCTCTGTACCTCGAGAGCGTGACGTATTTTGGATCGCGGGCTCGAGACCAGGTGGGGGCAGTTTGCTTTTGCCGCGATCTTATACGGTCTCTGGAAGTTTAAGTATTAGAAACGAACATAGATTTATATCAACTGCTGTCGTGGCGCGGTTGGTTGCTCTGTACCTCGAGAGCGTGACGTATTTTGGATCGCGGGCTCGAGACCAGGTGGGGGCAGTTTGCTTTTGCCGCGATCTTATACGGTCTCTGGAAGTTTAAGTATTAGAAACGAACATAGATTTATATCAACTGCTGTCGTGGCGCGGTTGGTTGCTCTGTACCTCGAGAGCGTGACGTATTTTGGATCGCGGGCTCGAGACCAGGTGGGGGCAGTTTGCTTTTGCCGCGATCTTATACGGTCTCTGGAAGTTTAAGTATTAGAAACGAACATAGATTTATATCAACTGCTGTCGTGGCGCGGTTGGTTGCTCTGTACCTCGAGAGCGTGACGTATTTTGGATCGCGGGCTCGAGACCAGGTGGGGGCAGTTTGCTTTTGCCGCGATCTTATACGGTCTCTGGAAGTTTAAGTATTAGAAACGAACATAGATTTATATCAACTGCTGTCGTGGCGCGGTTGGTTGCTCTGTACCTCGAGAGCGTGACGTATTTTGGATCGCGGGCTCGAGACCAGGTGGGGGCAGTTTGCTTTTGCCGCGATCTTATACGGTCTCTGGAAGTTTAAGTATTAGAAACGAACATAGATTTATATCAACTGCTGTCGTGGCGCGGTTGGTTGCTCTGTACCTCGAGAGCGTGACGTATTTTGGATCGCGGGCTCGAGACCAGGTGGGGGCAGTTTGCTTTTGCCGCGATCTTATACGGTCTCTGGAAGTTTAAGTATTAGAAACGAACATAGATTTATATCAACTGCTGTCGTGGCGCGGTTGGTTGCTCTGTACCTCGAGAGCGTGACGTATTTTGGATCGCGGGCTCGAGACCAGGTGGGGGCAGTTTGCTTTTGCCGCGATCTTATACGGTCTCTGGAAGTTTAAGTATTAGAAACGAACATAGATTTATATCAACTGCTGTCGTGGCGCGGTTGGTTGCTCTGTACCTCGAGAGCGTGGCGTATTTTGGATCGCGGGCTCGAGACCAGGTGGGGGCAGTTTGCTTTTGCCGCGATCTTATACGGTCTCTGGAAGTTTAAGTATTAGAAACGAACATAGATTTATATCAACTGCTGTCGTGGCGCGGTTGGTTGCTCTGTACCTCGAGAGCGTGGCGTATGTTGGATCGCGGGCTCGAGACCAGGTGGGGGCAGTTTGCTTTTGCCGCGATCTTATACGGTCTCTGGAAGTTTAAGTATTAGAAACGAACATAGATTTATATCAACTGCTGTCGTGGCGCGGTTGGTTGCTCTGTACCTCGAGAGCGTGACGTATTTTGGATCGCGGGCTCGAGACCAGGTGGGGGCAGTTTGCTTTTGCCGCGATCTTATACGGTCTCTGGAAGTTTAAGTATTAGAAACGAACATAGATTTATATCAACTGCTGTCGTGGCGCGGTTGGTTGCTCTGTACCTCGAGAGCGTGACGTATTTTGGATCGCGGGCTCGAGACCAGGTGGGGGCAGTTTGCTTTTGCCGCGATCTTATACGGTCTCTGGAAGTTTAAGTATTAGAAACGAACATAGATTTATATCAACTGCTGTCGTGGCGCGGTTGGTTGCTCTGTACCTCGAGAGCGTGACGTATTTTGGATCGCGGGCTCGAGACCAGGTGGGGGCAGTTTGCTTTTGCCGCGATCTTATACGGTCTCTGGAAGTTTAAGTATTAGAAACGAACATAGATTTATATCAACTGCTGTCGTGGCGCGGTTGGTTGCTCTGTACCTCGAGAGCGTGACGTATTTTGGATCGCGGGCTCGAGACCAGGTGGGGGCAGTTTGCTTTTGCCGCGATCTTATACGGTCTCTGGAAGTTTAAGTATTAGAAACGAACATAGATTTATATCAACTGCTGTCGTGGCGCGGTTGGTTGCTCTGTACCTCGAGAGCGTGACGTATTTTTGGATCGCGGGCTCGAGACCAGGTGGGGGCAGTTTGCTTTTGCCGCGATCTTATACGGTCTCTGGAAGTTTAAGTATTAGAAACGAACATAGATTTATATCAACTGCTGTCGTGGCGCGGTTGGTTGCTCTGTACCTCGAGAGCGTGACGTATTTTTGGATCGCGGGCTCGAGACCAGGTGGGGGCAGTTTGCTTTTGCCGCGATCTTATACGGTCTCTGGAAGTTTAAGTATTAGAAACGAACATAGATTTATATCAACTGCTGTCGTGGCGCGGTTGGTTGCTCTGTACCTCGAGAGCGTGACGTATTTTTGGATCGCGGGCTCGAGACCAGGTGGGGGCAGTTTGCTTTTGCCGCGATCTTATACGGTCTCTGGAAGTTTAAGTATTAGAAACGAACATAGATTTATATCAACTGCTGTCGTGGCGCGGTTGGTTGCTCTGTACCTCGAGAGCGTGACGTATTTTTGGATCGCGGGCTCGAGACCAGGTGGGGGCAGTTTGCTTTTGCCGCGATCTTATACGGTCTCTGGAAGTTTAAGTATTAGAAACGAACATAGATTTATATCAACTGCTGTCGTGGCGCGGTTGGTTGCTCTGTACCTCGAGAGCGTGACGTATTTTTGGATCGCGGGCTCGAGACCAGGTGGGGGCAGTTTGCTTTTGCCGCGATCTTATACGGTCTCTGGAAGTTTAAGTATTAGAAACGAACATAGATTTATATCAACTGCTGTCGTGGCGCGGTTGGTTGCTCTGTACCTCGAGAGCGTGACGTATTTTTGGATCGCGGGCTCGAGACCAGGTGGGGGCAGTTTGCTTTTGCCGCGATCTTATACGGTCTCTGGAAGTTTAAGTATTAGAAACGAACATAGATTTATATCAACTGCTGTCGTGGCGCGGTTGGTTGCTCTGTACCTCGAGAGCGTGACGTATTTTTGGATCGCGGGCTCGAGACCAGGTGGGGGCAGTTTGCTTTTGCCGCGATCTTATACGGTCTCTGGAAGTTTAAGTATTAGAAACGAACATAGATTTATATCAACTGCTGTCGTGGCGCGGTTGGTTGCTCTGTACCTCGAGAGCGTGACGTATTTTTGGATCGCGGGCTCGAGACCAGGTGGGGGCAGTTTGCTTTTGCCGCGATCTTATACGGTCTCTGGAAGTTTAAGTATTAGAAACGAACATAGATTTATATCAACTGCTGTCGTGGCGCGGTTGGTTGCTCTGTACCTCGAGAGCGTGACGTATTTTGGATCGCGGGCTCGAGACCAGGTGGGGGCAGTTTGCTTTTGCCGCGATCTTATACGGTCTCTGGAAGTTTAAGTATTAGAAACGAACATAGATTTATATCAACTGCTGTCGTGGCGCGGTTGGTTGCTCTGTACCTCGAGAGCGTGACGTATTTTGGATCGCGGGCTCGAGACCAGGTGGGGGCAGTTTGCTTTTGCCGCGATCTTATACGGTCTCTGGAAGTTTAAGTATTAGAAACGAACATAGATTTATATCAACTGCTGTCGTGGCGCGGTTGGTTGCTCTGTACCTCGAGAGCGTGACGTATTTTGGATCGCGGGCTCGAGACCAGGTGGGGGCAGTTTGCTTTTGCCGCGATCTTATACGGTCTCTGGAAGTTTAAGTATTAGAAACGAACATAGATTTATATCAACTGCTGTCGTGGCGCGGTTGGTTGCTCTGTACCTCGAGAGCGTGACGTATTTTGGATCGCGGGCTCGAGACCAGGTGGGGGCAGTTTGCTTTTGCCGCGATCTTATACGGTCTCTGGAAGTTTAAGTATTAGAAACGAACATAGATTTATATCAACTGCTGTCGTGGCGCGGTTGGTTGCTCTGTACCTCGAGAGCGTGACGTATTTTGGATCGCGGGCTCGAGACCAGGTGGGGGCAGTTTGCTTTTGCCGCGATCTTATACGGTCTCTGGAAGTTTAAGTATTAGAAACGAACATAGATTTATATCAACTGCTGTCGTGGCGCGGTTGGTTGCTCTGTACCTCGAGAGCGTGACGTATTTTTGGATCGCGGGCTCGAGACCAGGTGGGGGCAGTTTGCTTTTGCCGCGATCTTATACGGTCTCTGGAAGTTTAAGTATTAGAAACGAACATAGATTTATATCAACTGCTGTCGTGGCGCGGTTGGTTGCTCTGTACCTCGAGAGCGTGACGTATTTTTGGATCGCGGGCTCGAGACCAGGTGGGGGCAGTTTGCTTTTGCCGCGATCTTATACGGTCTCTGGAAGTTTAAGTATTAGAAACGAACATAGATTTATATCAACTGCTGTCGTGGCGCGGTTGGTTGCTCTGTACCTCGAGAGCGTGACGTATTTTTGGATCGCGGGCTCGAGACCAGGTGGGGGCAGTTTGCTTTTGCCGCGATCTTATACGGTCTCTGGAAGTTTAAGTATTAGAAACGAACATAGATTTATATCAACTGCTGTCGTGGCGCGGTTGGTTGCTCTGTACCTCGAGAGCGTGACGTATTTTTGGATCGCGGGCTCGAGACCAGGTGGGGGCAGTTTGCTTTTGCCGCGATCTTATACGGTCTCTGGAAGTTTAAGTATTAGAAACGAACATAGATTTATATCAACTGCTGTCGTGGCGCGGTTGGTTGCTCTGTACCTCGAGAGCGTGACGTATTTTTGGATCGCGGGCTCGAGACCAGGTGGGGGCAGTTTGCTTTTGCCGCGATCTTATACGGTCTCTGGAAGTTTAAGTATTAGAAACGAACATAGATTTATATCAACTGCTGTCGTGGCGCGGTTGGTTGCTCTGTACCTCGAGAGCGTGACGTATTTTGGATCGCGGGCTCGAGACCAGGTGGGGGCAGTTTGCTTTTGCCGCGATCTTATACGGTCTCTGGAAGTTTAAGTATTAGAAACGAACATAGATTTATATCAACTGCTGTCGTGGCGCGGTTGGTTGCTCTGTACCTCGAGAGCGTGACGTATTTTTGGATCGCGGGCTCGAGACCAGGTGGGGGCAGTTTGCTTTTGCCGCGATCTTATACGGTCTCTGGAAGTTTAAGTATTAGAAACGAACATAGATTTATATCAACTGCTGTCGTGGCGCGGTTGGTTGCTCTGTACCTCGAGAGCGTGACGTATTTTTGGATCGCGGGCTCGAGACCAGGTGGGGGCAGTTTGCTTTTGCCGCGATCTTATACGGTCTCTGGAAGTTTAAGTATTAGAAACGAACATAGATTTATATCAACTGCTGTCGTGGCGCGGTTGGTTGCTCTGTACCTCGAGAGCGTGACGTATTTTTGGATCGCGGGCTCGAGACCAGGTGGGGGCAGTTTGCTTTTGCCGCGATCTTATACGGTCTCTGGAAGTTTAAGTATTAGAAACGAACATAGATTTATATCAACTGCTGTCGTGGCGCGGTTGGTTGCTCTGTACCTCGAGAGCGTGACGTATTTTTGGATCGCGGGCTCGAGACCAGGTGGGGGCAGTTTGCTTTTGCCGCGATCTTATACGGTCTCTGGAAGTTTAAGTATTAGAAACGAACATAGATTTATATCAACTGCTGTCGTGGCGCGGTTGGTTGCTCTGTACCTCGAGAGCGTGACGTATTTTTGGATCGCGGGCTCGAGACCAGGTGGGGGCAGTTTGCTTTTGCCGCGATCTTATACGGTCTCTGGAAGTTTAAGTATTAGAAACGAACATAGATTTATATCAACTGCTGTCGTGGCGCGGTTGGTTGCTCTGTACCTCGAGAGCGTGACGTATTTTTGGATCGCGGGCTCGAGACCAGGTGGGGGCAGTTTGCTTTTGCCGCGATCTTATACGGTCTCTGGAAGTTTAAGTATTAGAAACGAACATAGATTTATATCAACTGCTGTCGTGGCGCGGTTGGTTGCTCTGTACCTCGAGAGCGTGACGTATTTTTGGATCGCGGGCTCGAGACCAGGTGGGGGCAGTTTGCTTTTGCCGCGATCTTATACGGTCTCTGGAAGTTTAAGTATTAGAAACGAACATAGATTTATATCAACTGCTGTCGTGGCGCGGTTGGTTGCTCTGTACCTCGAGAGCGTGACGTATTTTGGATCGCGGGCTCGAGACCAGGTGGGGGCAGTTTGCTTTTGCCGCGATCTTATACGGTCTCTGGAAGTTTAAGTATTAGAAACGAACATAGATTTATATCAACTGCTGTCGTGGCGCGGTTGGTTGCTCTGTACCTCGAGAGCGTGACGTATTTTGGATCGCGGGCTCGAGACCAGGTGGGGGCAGTTTGCTTTTGCCGCGATCTTATACGGTCTCTGGAAGTTTAAGTATTAGAAACGAACATAGATTTATATCAACTGCTGTCGTGGCGCGGTTGGTTGCTCTGTACCTCGAGAGCGTGACGTATTTTGGATCGCGGGCTCGAGACCAGGTGGGGGCAGTTTGCTTTTGCCGCGATCTTATACGGTCTCTGGAAGTTTAAGTATTAGAAACGAACATAGATTTATATCAACTGCTGTCGTGGCGCGGTTGGTTGCTCTGTACCTCGAGAGCGTGACGTATTTTGGATCGCGGGCTCGAGACCAGGTGGGGGCAGTTTGCTTTTGCCGCGATCTTATACGGTCTCTGGAAGTTTAAGTATTAGAAACGAACATAGATTTATATCAACTGCTGTCGTGGCGCGGTTGGTTGCTCTGTACCTCGAGAGCGTGACGTATTTTGGATCGCGGGCTCGAGACCAGGTGGGGGCAGTTTGCTTTTGCCGCGATCTTATACGGTCTCTGGAAGTTTAAGTATTAGAAACGAACATAGATTTATATCAACTGCTGTCGTGGCGCGGTTGGTTGCTCTGTACCTCGAGAGCGTGACGTATTTTTGGATCGCGGGCTCGAGACCAGGTGGGGGCAGTTTGCTTTTGCCGCGATCTTATACGGTCTCTGGAAGTTTAAGTATTAGAAACGAACATAGATTTATATCAACTGCTGTCGTGGCGCGGTTGGTTGCTCTGTACCTCGAGAGCGTGACGTATTTTGGATCGCGGGCTCGAGACCAGGTGGGGGCAGTTTGCTTTTGCCGCGATCTTATACGGTCTCTGGAAGTTTAAGTATTAGAAACGAACATAGATTTATATCAACTGCTGTCGTGGCGCGGTTGGTTGCTCTGTACCTCGAGAGCGTGACGTATTTTTGGATCGCGGGCTCGAGACCAGGTGGGGGCAGTTTGCTTTTGCCGCGATCTTATACGGTCTCTGGAAGTTTAAGTATTAGAAACGAACATAGATTTATATCAACTGCTGTCGTGGCGCGGTTGGTTGCTCTGTACCTCGAGAGCGTGACGTATTTTGGATCGCGGGCTCGAGACCAGGTGGGGGCAGTTTGCTTTTGCCGCGATCTTATACGGTCTCTGGAAGTTTAAGTATTAGAAACGAACATAGATTTATATCAACTGCTGTCGTGGCGCGGTTGGTTGCTCTGTACCTCGAGAGCGTGACGTATTTTTGGATCGCGGGCTCGAGACCAGGTGGGGGCAGTTTGCTTTTGCCGCGATCTTATACGGTCTCTGGAAGTTTAAGTATTAGAAACGAACATAGATTTATATCAACTGCTGTCGTGGCGCGGTTGGTTGCTCTGTACCTCGAGAGCGTGACGTATTTTGGATCGCGGGCTCGAGACCAGGTGGGGGCAGTTTGCTTTTGCCGCGATCTTATACGGTCTCTGGAAGTTTAAGTATTAGAAACGAACATAGATTTATATCAACTGCTGTCGTGGCGCGGTTGGTTGCTCTGTACCTCGAGAGCGTGACGTATTTTGGATCGCGGGCTCGAGACCAGGTGGGGGCAGTTTGCTTTTGCCGCGATCTTATACGGTCTCTGGAAGTTTAAGTATTAGAAACGAACATAGATTTATATCAACTGCTGTCGTGGCGCGGTTGGTTGCTCTGTACCTCGAGAGCGTGACGTATTTTGGATCGCGGGCTCGAGACCAGGTGGGGGCAGTTTGCTTTTGCCGCGATCTTATACGGTCTCTGGAAGTTTAAGTATTAGAAACGAACATAGATTTATATCAACTGCTGTCGTGGCGCGGTTGGTTGCTCTGTACCTCGAGAGCGTGACGTATTTTGGATCGCGGGCTCGAGACCAGGTGGGGGCAGTTTGCTTTTGCCGCGATCTTATACGGTCTCTGGAAGTTTAAGTATTAGAAACGAACATAGATTTATATCAACTGCTGTCGTGGCGCGGTTGGTTGCTCTGTACCTCGAGAGCGTGACGTATTTTGGATCGCGGGCTCGAGACCAGGTGGGGGCAGTTTGCTTTTGCCGCGATCTTATACGGTCTCTGGAAGTTTAAGTATTAGAAACGAACATAGATTTATATCAACTGCTGTCGTGGCGCGGTTGGTTGCTCTGTACCTCGAGAGCGTGACGTATTTTGGATCGCGGGCTCGAGACCAGGTGGGGGCAGTTTGCTTTTGCCGCGATCTTATACGGTCTCTGGAAGTTTAAGTATTAGAAACGAACATAGATTTATATCAACTGCTGTCGTGGCGCGGTTGGTTGCTCTGTACCTCGAGAGCGTGACGTATTTTGGATCGCGGGCTCGAGACCAGGTGGGGGCAGTTTGCTTTTGCCGCGATCTTATACGGTCTCTGGAAGTTTAAGTATTAGAAACGAACATAGATTTATATCAACTGCTGTCGTGGCGCGGTTGGTTGCTCTGTACCTCGAGAGCGTGACGTATTTTGGATCGCGGGCTCGAGACCAGGTGGGGGCAGTTTGCTTTTGCCGCGATCTTATACGGTCTCTGGAAGTTTAAGTATTAGAAACGAACATAGATTTATATCAACTGCTGTCGTGGCGCGGTTGGTTGCTCTGTACCTCGAGAGCGTGACGTATTTTGGATCGCGGGCTCGAGACCAGGTGGGGGCAGTTTGCTTTTGCCGCGATCTTATACGGTCTCTGGAAGTTTAAGTATTAGAAACGAACATAGATTTATATCAACTGCTGTCGTGGCGCGGTTGGTTGCTCTGTACCTCGAGAGCGTGACGTATTTTGGATCGCGGGCTCGAGACCAGGTGGGGGCAGTTTGCTTTTGCCGCGATCTTATACGGTCTCTGGAAGTTTAAGTATTAGAAACGAACATAGATTTATATCAACTGCTGTCGTGGCGCGGTTGGTTGCTCTGTACCTCGAGAGCGTGACGTATTTTGGATCGCGGGCTCGAGACCAGGTGGGGGCAGTTTGCTTTTGCCGCGATCTTATACGGTCTCTGGAAGTTTAAGTATTAGAAACGAACATAGATTTATATCAACTGCTGTCGTGGCGCGGTTGGTTGCTCTGTACCTCGAGAGCGTGACGTATTTTGGATCGCGGGCTCGAGACCAGGTGGGGGCAGTTTGCTTTTGCCGCGATCTTATACGGTCTCTGGAAGTTTAAGTATTAGAAACGAACATAGATTTATATCAACTGCTGTCGTGGCGCGGTTGGTTGCTCTGTACCTCGAGAGCGTGACGTATTTTGGATCGCGGGCTCGAGACCAGGTGGGGGCAGTTTGCTTTTGCCGCGATCTTATACGGTCTCTGGAAGTTTAAGTATTAGAAACGAACATAGATTTATATCAACTGCTGTCGTGGCGCGGTTGGTTGCTCTGTACCTCGAGAGCGTGACGTATTTTGGATCGCGGGCTCGAGACCAGGTGGGGGCAGTTTGCTTTTGCCGCGATCTTATACGGTCTCCTGGAAGTTTAAGTATTAGAAACGAACATAGATTTATATCAACTGCTGTCGTGGCGCGGTTGGTTGCTCTGTACCTCGAGAGCGTGACGTATTTTGGATCGCGGGCTCGAGACCAGGTGGGGGCAGTTTGCTTTTGCCGCGATCTTATACGGTCTCTGGAAGTTTAAGTATTAGAAACGAACATAGATTTATATCAACTGCTGTCGTGGCGCGGTTGGTTGCTCTGTACCTCGAGAGCGTGACGTATTTTGGATCGCGGGCTCGAGACCAGGTGGGGGCAGTTTGCTTTTGCCGCGATCTTATACGGTCTCTGGAAGTTTAAGTATTAGAAACGAACATAGATTTATATCAACTGCTGTCGTGGCGCGGTTGGTTGCTCTGTACCTCGAGAGCGTGACGTATTTTGGATCGCGGGCTCGAGACCAGGTGGGGGCAGTTTGCTTTTGCCGCGATCTTATACGGTCTCTGGAAGTTTAAGTATTAGAAACGAACATAGATTTATATCAACTGCTGTCGTGGCGCGGTTGGTTGCTCTGTACCTCGAGAGCGTGACGTATTTTGGATCGCGGGCTCGAGACCAGGTGGGGGCAGTTTGCTTTTGCCGCGATCTTATACGGTCTCTGGAAGTTTAAGTATTAGAAACGAACATAGATTTATATCAACTGCTGTCGTGGCGCGGTTGGTTGCTCTGTACCTCGAGAGCGTGACGTATTTTGGATCGCGGGCTCGAGACCAGGTGGGGGCAGTTTGCTTTTGCCGCGATCTTATACGGTCTCTGGAAGTTTAAGTATTAGAAACGAACATAGATTTATATCAACTGCTGTCGTGGCGCGGTTGGTTGCTCTGTACCTCGAGAGCGTGACGTATTTTGGATCGCGGGCTCGAGACCAGGTGGGGGCAGTTTGCTTTTGCCGCGATCTTATACGGTCTCTGGAAGTTTAAGTATTAGAAACGAACATAGATTTATATCAACTGCTGTCGTGGCGCGGTTGGTTGCTCTGTACCTCGAGAGCGTGACGTATTTTGGATCGCGGGCTCGAGACCAGGTGGGGGCAGTTTGCTTTTGCCGCGATCTTATACGGTCTCTGGAAGTTTAAGTATTAGAAACGAACATAGATTTATATCAACTGCTGTCGTGGCGCGGTTGGTTGCTCTGTACCTCGAGAGCGTGACGTATTTTGGATCGCGGGCTCGAGACCAGGTGGGGGCAGTTTGCTTTTGCCGCGATCTTATACGGTCTCTGGAAGTTTAAGTATTAGAAACGAACATAGATTTATATCAACTGCTGTCGTGGCGCGGTTGGTTGCTCTGTACCTCGAGAGCGTGACGTATTTTGGATCGCGGGCTCGAGACCAGGTGGGGGCAGTTTGCTTTTGCCGCGATCTTATACGGTCTCTGGAAGTTTAAGTATTAGAAACGAACATAGATTTATATCAACTGCTGTCGTGGCGCGGTTGGTTGCTCTGTACCTCGAGAGCGTGACGTATTTTGGATCGCGGGCTCGAGACCAGGTGGGGGCAGTTTGCTTTTGCCGCGATCTTATACGGTCTCTGGAAGTTTAAGTATTAGAAACGAACATAGATTTATATCAACTGCTGTCGTGGCGCGGTTGGTTGCTCTGTACCTCGAGAGCGTGACGTATTTTGGATCGCGGGCTCGAGACCAGGTGGGGGCAGTTTGCTTTTGCCGCGATCTTATACGGTCTCTGGAAGTTTAAGTATTAGAAACGAACATAGATTTATATCAACTGCTGTCGTGGCGCGGTTGGTTGCTCTGTACCTCGAGAGCGTGACGTATTTTGGATCGCGGGCTCGAGACCAGGTGGGGGCAGTTTGCTTTTGCCGCGATCTTATACGGTCTCTGGAAGTTTAAGTATTAGAAACGAACATAGATTTATATCAACTGCTGTCGTGGCGCGGTTGGTTGCTCTGTACCTCGAGAGCGTGACGTATTTTGGATCGCGGGCTCGAGACCAGGTGGGGGCAGTTTGCTTTTGCCGCGATCTTATACGGTCTCTGGAAGTTTAAGTATTAGAAACGAACATAGATTTATATCAACTGCTGTCGTGGCGCGGTTGGTTGCTCTGTACCTCGAGAGCGTGACGTATTTTGGATCGCGGGCTCGAGACCAGGTGGGGGCAGTTTGCTTTTGCCGCGATCTTATACGGTCTCTGGAAGTTTAAGTATTAGAAACGAACATAGATTTATATCAACTGCTGTCGTGGCGCGGTTGGTTGCTCTGTACCTCGAGAGCGTGACGTATTTTGGATCGCGGGCTCGAGACCAGGTGGGGGCAGTTTGCTTTTGCCGCGATCTTATACGGTCTCTGGAAGTTTAAGTATTAGAAACGAACATAGATTTATATCAACTGCTGTCGTGGCGCGGTTGGTTGCTCTGTACCTCGAGAGCGTGACGTATTTTGGATCGCGGGCTCGAGACCAGGTGGGGGCAGTTTGCTTTTGCCGCGATCTTATACGGTCTCTGGAAGTTTAAGTATTAGAAACGAACATAGATTTATATCAACTGCTGTCGTGGCGCGGTTGGTTGCTCTGTACCTCGAGAGCGTGACGTATTTTGGATCGCGGGCTCGAGACCAGGTGGGGGCAGTTTGCTTTTGCCGCGATCTTATACGGTCTCTGGAAGTTTAAGTATTAGAAACGAACATAGATTTATATCAACTGCTGTCGTGGCGCGGTTGGTTGCTCTGTACCTCGAGAGCGTGACGTATTTTGGATCGCGGGCTCGAGACCAGGTGGGGGCAGTTTGCTTTTGCCGCGATCTTATACGGTCTCTGGAAGTTTAAGTATTAGAAACGAACATAGATTTATATCAACTGCTGTCGTGGCGCGGTTGGTTGCTCTGTACCTCGAGAGCGTGACGTATTTTGGATCGCGGGCTCGAGACCAGGTGGGGGCAGTTTGCTTTTGCCGCGATCTTATACGGTCTCTGGAAGTTTAAGTATTAGAAACGAACATAGATTTATATCAACTGCTGTCGTGGCGCGGTTGGTTGCTCTGTACCTCGAGAGCGTGACGTATTTTGGATCGCGGGCTCGAGACCAGGTGGGGGCAGTTTGCTTTTGCCGCGATCTTATACGGTCTCTGGAAGTTTAAGTATTAGAAACGAACATAGATTTATATCAACTGCTGTCGTGGCGCGGTTGGTTGCTCTGTACCTCGAGAGCGTGACGTATTTTGGATCGCGGGCTCGAGACCAGGTGGGGGCAGTTTGCTTTTGCCGCGATCTTATACGGTCTCTGGAAGTTTAAGTATTAGAAACGAACATAGATTTATATCAACTGCTGTCGTGGCGCGGTTGGTTGCTCTGTACCTCGAGAGCGTGACGTATTTTGGATCGCGGGCTCGAGACCAGGTGGGGGCAGTTTGCTTTTGCCGCGATCTTATACGGTCTCTGGAAGTTTAAGTATTAGAAACGAACATAGATTTATATCAACTGCTGTCGTGGCGCGGTTGGTTGCTCTGTACCTCGAGAGCGTGACGTATTTTGGATCGCGGGCTCGAGACCAGGTGGGGGCAGTTTGCTTTTGCCGCGATCTTATACGGTCTCTGGAAGTTTAAGTATTAGAAACGAACATAGATTTATATCAACTGCTGTCGTGGCGCGGTTGGTTGCTCTGTACCTCGAGAGCGTGACGTATTTTGGATCGCGGGCTCGAGACCAGGTGGGGGCAGTTTGCTTTTGCCGCGATCTTATACGGTCTCTGGAAGTTTAAGTATTAGAAACGAACATAGATTTATATCAACTGCTGTCGTGGCGCGGTTGGTTGCTCTGTACCTCGAGAGCGTGACGTATTTTGGATCGCGGGCTCGAGACCAGGTGGGGGCAGTTTGCTTTTGCCGCGATCTTATACGGTCTCTGGAAGTTTAAGTATTAGAAACGAACATAGATTTATATCAACTGCTGTCGTGGCGCGGTTGGTTGCTCTGTACCTCGAGAGCGTGACGTATTTTGGATCGCGGGCTCGAGACCAGGTGGGGGCAGTTTGCTTTTGCCGCGATCTTATACGGTCTCTGGAAGTTTAAGTATTAGAAACGAACATAGATTTATATCAACTGCTGTCGTGGCGCGGTTGGTTGCTCTGTACCTCGAGAGCGTGACGTATTTTGGATCGCGGGCTCGAGACCAGGTGGGGGCAGTTTGCTTTTGCCGCGATCTTATACGGTCTCTGGAAGTTTAAGTATTAGAAACGAACATAGATTTATATCAACTGCTGTCGTGGCGCGGTTGGTTGCTCTGTACCTCGAGAGCGTGACGTATTTTGGATCGCGGGCTCGAGACCAGGTGGGGGCAGTTTGCTTTTGCCGCGATCTTATACGGTCTCTGGAAGTTTAAGTATTAGAAACGAACATAGATTTATATCAACTGCTGTCGTGGCGCGGTTGGTTGCTCTGTACCTCGAGAGCGTGACGTATTTTGGATCGCGGGCTCGAGACCAGGTGGGGGCAGTTTGCTTTTGCCGCGATCTTATACGGTCTCTGGAAGTTTAAGTATTAGAAACGAACATAGATTTATATCAACTGCTGTCGTGGCGCGGTTGGTTGCTCTGTACCTCGAGAGCGTGACGTATTTTGGATCGCGGGCTCGAGACCAGGTGGGGGCAGTTTGCTTTTGCCGCGATCTTATACGGTCTCTGGAAGTTTAAGTATTAGAAACGAACATAGATTTATATCAACTGCTGTCGTGGCGCGGTTGGTTGCTCTGTACCTCGAGAGCGTGACGTATTTTGGATCGCGGGCTCGAGACCAGGTGGGGGCAGTTTGCTTTTGCCGCGATCTTATACGGTCTCTGGAAGTTTAAGTATTAGAAACGAACATAGATTTATATCAACTGCTGTCGTGGCGCGGTTGGTTGCTCTGTACCTCGAGAGCGTGACGTATTTTGGATCGCGGGCTCGAGACCAGGTGGGGGCAGTTTGCTTTTGCCGCGATCTTATACGGTCTCTGGAAGTTTAAGTATTAGAAACGAACATAGATTTATATCAACTGCTGTCGTGGCGCGGTTGGTTGCTCTGTACCTCGAGAGCGTGACGTATTTTGGATCGCGGGCTCGAGACCAGGTGGGGGCAGTTTGCTTTTGCCGCGATCTTATACGGTCTCTGGAAGTTTAAGTATTAGAAACGAACATAGATTTATATCAACTGCTGTCGTGGCGCGGTTGGTTGCTCTGTACCTCGAGAGCGTGACGTATTTTGGATCGCGGGCTCGAGACCAGGTGGGGGCAGTTTGCTTTTGCCGCGATCTTATACGGTCTCTGGAAGTTTAAGTATTAGAAACGAACATAGATTTATATCAACTGCTGTCGTGGCGCGGTTGGTTGCTCTGTACCTCGAGAGCGTGACGTATTTTGGATCGCGGGCTCGAGACCAGGTGGGGGCAGTTTGCTTTTGCCGCGATCTTATACGGTCTCTGGAAGTTTAAGTATTAGAAACGAACATAGATTTATATCAACTGCTGTCGTGGCGCGGTTGGTTGCTCTGTACCTCGAGAGCGTGACGTATTTTGGATCGCGGGCTCGAGACCAGGTGGGGGCAGTTTGCTTTTGCCGCGATCTTATACGGTCTCTGGAAGTTTAAGTATTAGAAACGAACATAGATTTATATCAACTGCTGTCGTGGCGCGGTTGGTTGCTCTGTACCTCGAGAGCGTGACGTATTTTGGATCGCGGGCTCGAGACCAGGTGGGGGCAGTTTGCTTTTGCCGCGATCTTATACGGTCTCTGGAAGTTTAAGTATTAGAAACGAACATAGATTTATATCAACTGCTGTCGTGGCGCGGTTGGTTGCTCTGTACCTCGAGAGCGTGACGTATTTTGGATCGCGGGCTCGAGACCAGGTGGGGGCAGTTTGCTTTTGCCGCGATCTTATACGGTCTCTGGAAGTTTAAGTATTAGAAACGAACATAGATTTATATCAACTGCTGTCGTGGCGCGGTTGGTTGCTCTGTACCTCGAGAGCGTGACGTATTTTGGATCGCGGGCTCGAGACCAGGTGGGGGCAGTTTGCTTTTGCCGCGATCTTATACGGTCTCTGGAAGTTTAAGTATTAGAAACGAACATAGATTTATATCAACTGCTGTCGTGGCGCGGTTGGTTGCTCTGTACCTCGAGAGCGTGACGTATTTTGGATCGCGGGCTCGAGACCAGGTGGGGGCAGTTTGCTTTTGCCGCGATCTTATACGGTCTCTGGAAGTTTAAGTATTAGAAACGAACATAGATTTATATCAACTGCTGTCGTGGCGCGGTTGGTTGCTCTGTACCTCGAGAGCGTGACGTATTTTGGATCGCGGGCTCGAGACCAGGTGGGGGCAGTTTGCTTTTGCCGCGATCTTATACGGTCTCTGGAAGTTTAAGTATTAGAAACGAACATAGATTTATATCAACTGCTGTCGTGGCGCGGTTGGTTGCTCTGTACCTCGAGAGCGTGACGTATTTTGGATCGCGGGCTCGAGACCAGGTGGGGGCAGTTTGCTTTTGCCGCGATCTTATACGGTCTCTGGAAGTTTAAGTATTAGAAACGAACATAGATTTATATCAACTGCTGTCGTGGCGCGGTTGGTTGCTCTGTACCTCGAGAGCGTGACGTATTTTGGATCGCGGGCTCGAGACCAGGTGGGGGCAGTTTGCTTTTGCCGCGATCTTATACGGTCTCTGGAAGTTTAAGTATTAGAAACGAACATAGATTTATATCAACTGCTGTCGTGGCGCGGTTGGTTGCTCTGTACCTCGAGAGCGTGACGTATTTTGGATCGCGGGCTCGAGACCAGGTGGGGGCAGTTTGCTTTTGCCGCGATCTTATACGGTCTCTGGAAGTTTAAGTATTAGAAACGAACATAGATTTATATCAACTGCTGTCGTGGCGCGGTTGGTTGCTCTGTACCTCGAGAGCGTGACGTATTTTGGATCGCGGGCTCGAGACCAGGTGGGGGCAGTTTGCTTTTGCCGCGATCTTATACGGTCTCTGGAAGTTTAAGTATTAGAAACGAACATAGATTTATATCAACTGCTGTCGTGGCGCGGTTGGTTGCTCTGTACCTCGAGAGCGTGACGTATTTTGGATCGCGGGCTCGAGACCAGGTGGGGGCAGTTTGCTTTTGCCGCGATCTTATACGGTCTCTGGAAGTTTAAGTATTAGAAACGAACATAGATTTATATCAACTGCTGTCGTGGCGCGGTTGGTTGCTCTGTACCTCGAGAGCGTGACGTATTTTGGATCGCGGGCTCGAGACCAGGTGGGGGCAGTTTGCTTTTGCCGCGATCTTATACGGTCTCTGGAAGTTTAAGTATTAGAAACGAACATAGATTTATATCAACTGCTGTCGTGGCGCGGTTGGTTGCTCTGTACCTCGAGAGCGTGACGTATTTTGGATCGCGGGCTCGAGACCAGGTGGGGGCAGTTTGCTTTTGCCGCGATCTTATACGGTCTCTGGAAGTTTAAGTATTAGAAACGAACATAGATTTATATCAACTGCTGTCGTGGCGCGGTTGGTTGCTCTGTACCTCGAGAGCGTGACGTATTTTGGATCGCGGGCTCGAGACCAGGTGGGGGCAGTTTGCTTTTGCCGCGATCTTATACGGTCTCTGGAAGTTTAAGTATTAGAAACGAACATAGATTTATATCAACTGCTGTCGTGGCGCGGTTGGTTGCTCTGTACCTCGAGAGCGTGACGTATTTTGGATCGCGGGCTCGAGACCAGGTGGGGGCAGTTTGCTTTTGCCGCGATCTTATACGGTCTCTGGAAGTTTAAGTATTAGAAACGAACATAGATTTATCAACTGCTGTCGTGGCGCGGTTGGTTGCTCTGTACCTCGAGAGCGTGACGTATTTTGGATCGCGGGCTCGAGACCAGGTGGGGGCAGTTTGCTTTTGCCGCGATCTTATACGGTCTCTGGAAGTTTAAGTATTAGAAACGAACATAGATTTATATCAACTGCTGTCGTGGCGCGGTTGGTTGCTCTGTACCTCGAGAGCGTGACGTATTTTGGATCGCGGGCTCGAGACCAGGTGGGGGCAGTTTGCTTTTGCCGCGATCTTATACGGTCTCTGGAAGTTTAAGTATTAGAAACGAACATAGATTTATATCAACTGCTGTCGTGGCGCGGTTGGTTGCTCTGTACCTCGAGAGCGTGACGTATTTTGGATCGCGGGCTCGAGACCAGGTGGGGGCAGTTTGCTTTTGCCGCGATCTTATACGGTCTCTGGAAGTTTAAGTATTAGAAACGAACATAGATTTATATCAACTGCTGTCGTGGCGCGGTTGGTTGCTCTGTACCTCGAGAGCGTGACGTATTTTGGATCGCGGGCTCGAGACCAGGTGGGGGCAGTTTGCTTTTGCCGCGATCTTATACGGTCTCTGGAAGTTTAAGTATTAGAAACGAACATAGATTTATATCAACTGCTGTCGTGGCGCGGTTGGTTGCTCTGTACCTCGAGAGCGTGACGTATTTTGGATCGCGGGCTCGAGACCAGGTGGGGGCAGTTTGCTTTTGCCGCGATCTTATACGGTCTCTGGAAGTTTAAGTATTAGAAACGAACATAGATTTATATCAACTGCTGTCGTGGCGCGGTTGGTTGCTCTGTACCTCGAGAGCGTGACGTATTTTGGATCGCGGGCTCGAGACCAGGTGGGGGCAGTTTGCTTTTGCCGCGATCTTATACGGTCTCTGGAAGTTTAAGTATTAGAAACGAACATAGATTTATATCAACTGCTGTCGTGGCGCGGTTGGTTGCTCTGTACCTCGAGAGCGTGACGTATTTTGGATCGCGGGCTCGAGACCAGGTGGGGGCAGTTTGCTTTTGCCGCGATCTTATACGGTCTCTGGAAGTTTAAGTATTAGAAACGAACATAGATTTATATCAACTGCTGTCGTGGCGCGGTTGGTTGCTCTGTACCTCGAGAGCGTGACGTATTTTGGGATCGCGGGCACGAGACCAGGTGGGGGCAGTTTGCTTTTGCCGCGATCTCATACGGGTCCTCTGGGAACGTTTAAGTATTAGAAACGAACATAGATTTATATCAACTGCTGTCGTGGCTCGGTTGGTTGTTCTGTACCTCGAGAGCGTGACGTATTTTGGATCGCGGGCTCGAGACCAGGTGGGGGCAGTTTGCTTTTGCCGCGATCTCATACGGTCTCTGGATACTTTAAGTATTAGAAACGAACATAGATTTATATCAACTGCTGTCGTGGCTCGGTTGGTTGTTCTGTACCTCGAGAGCGTGACGTATTTTGGATCGCGGGCTCGAGACCAGGTGGGGGCAGTTTGCTTTTGCCGCGATCTTATACGGTCTCTGGGAACTTTAAGTATTAGAAACGAACATAGATTTATATCAACTGCTGTCGTGGCGCGGTTGGTTGCTCTGTACCTCGAGAGCGTGACGTATTTTGGATCGCGGGCTCGAGACCAGGTGGGGGCAGTTTGCTTTTGCCGCGATCTTATACGGTCTCTGGGAACTTTAAGTATTAGAAACGAACATAGATTTATATCAACTGCTGTCGTGGCGCGGTTGGTTGCTCTGTACCTCGAGAGCGTGACGTATTTTGGATCGCGGGCTCGAGACCAGGTGGGGGCAGTTTGCTTTTGCCGCGATCTCATACGGTCTCTGGGAACTTTAAGTATTAGAAACGAACATAGATTTATATCAACTGCTGTCGTGGCGCGGTTGGTTGCTCTGTAACTCGAGAGCGTGACGTATTTTGGATCGCGGGCTCGAGACCAGGTGGGGGCAGTTTGCTTTTGCCGCGATCTTATACGGTCTCTGGGAACTTTAAGTATTAGAAACGAACATAGATTTATATCAACTGCTGTCGTGGCGCGGTTGGTTGCTCTGTACCTCGAGAGCGTGACGTATTTTGGATCGCGGGCTCGAGACCAGATGGGGGCAGTTTGCTTTTGCCGCGATCTTATACGGTCTCTGGGAACTTTAAGTATTAGAAACGAACATAGATTTATATCAACTGCTGTCGTGGCGCGGTTGGTTGTTCTGTACCTCGAGAGCGTGACGTATTTTGGATCGCGGGCTCGAGACCAGGTGGGGGCAGTTTGCTTTTGCCGCGATCTCATACGTTCTCTGGGAACTTTAAGTATTAGAAACGAACATAGATTTATATCAACTGCTGTCGTGGCGCGGTTGGTTGCTCTGTACCTCGAGAGCGTGACGTATTTTGGATCGCGGGCTCGAGACCAGGTGGGGGCAGTTTGCTTTTGCCGCGATCTCATACGGTCTCTGGGAACTTTAAGTATTAGAAACGAACATAGATTTATATCAACTGCTGTCGTGGCTCGGTTGGTTGTTCTGTACCTCGAGAGCGTGACGTATTTTGGATCGCGGGCTCGAGACCAGGTGGGGGCAGTTTGCTTTTGCCGCGATCTCATACGGTCTCTGGATACTTTAAGTATTAGAAACGAACATAGATTTATATCAACTGCTGTCGTGGCTCGGTTGGTTGTTCTGTACCTCGAGAGCGTGACGTATTTTGGATCGCGGGCTCGAGACCAGGTGGGGGCAGTTTGCTTTTGCCGCGATCTTATACGGTCTCTGGGAACTTTAAGTATTAGAAACGAACATAGATTTATATCAACTGCTGTCGTGGCGCGGTTGGTTGCTCTGTACCTCGAGAGCGTGACGTATTTTGGATCGCGGGCTCGAGACCAGGTGGGGGCAGTTTGCTTTTGCCGCGATCTCATACGGTCTCTGGGAACTTTAAGTATTAGAAACGAACATAGATTTATATCAACTGCTGTCGTGGCGCGGTTGGTTGCTCTGTACCTCGAGAGCGTGACGTATTCTGGATCGCGGGCTCGAGACCAGATGGGGGCAATTTGCTTTTGCCGCGATCTCATACGGTCTCTGGGAACTTTAAGTATTAGAAACGAACATAGATTTACATCAACTGCTGTCGTGGCGAGGTTGGTTGCTCTGTACCTCGAGAGCGTGACGTATTCTGGATCGCGGGCTCGAGACCAGATGGGCGCATTTTGCTTTTGCTGCGATCTCATACGGTCTCTGGGAACTTTAAGTATTAGAAACGAACATAGATTTATATCAACTGCTGTCGTGGCGCGGTTGGTTGCTCTGTACCTCGAGAGCGTGACGTATTCTGGATCGCGGGCTCGAGACCAGGTGGGGGCAGTTTGCTTTTGCCGCGATCTTATACGGTCTCTGGGAACTTTAAGTATTAGAAACGAACATAGATTAATATCAACTGCTCTCGTGGCGCGGTTGGTTGCTCTGTACCTCGAGAGCGTGACGTATTTTGGATCGCGGGCTCGAGACCAGATGGGGGCAATTTGCTTTTGCTGCGATCTTATACGGTCTCTGGGAACTTTAAGTATTAGAAACGAACATAGATTTATATCAACTGCTGTCGTGGCGCGGTTGGTTGCTCTGTACCTCGAGAGCGTGACGTATTTTGGATCGCGGGCTCGAGACCAGATGGGGGCAGTTTGCTTTTGCCGCGATCTCATACGGTCTCTGGAACTTTAAGTATTAGAAACGAACATAGATTTATATCAACTGCTGTCGTGGCGCGGTTGGTTGCTCTGTACCTCGAGAGCGTGACGTATTTTGGATCGCGGGCTCGAGACCAGGTGGGGGCAGTTTGCTTTTGCCGCGATCTCATACGGTCTCTGGAACTTTAAGTATTAGAAACGAACATAGATTTATATCAACTGCTATCGTGGCTCGGTTGGTTGCTCTGTACCTCGAGAGCGTGACGTATTTTGGATCGCGGGCTCGAGACCAGGTGGGGGCAGTTTGCTTTTGCCGCGATCTCATACGGTCTCTGGGAACTTTAAGTATTAGAAACGAACATAGATTTATATCAACTGCTGTCGTGGCTCGGTTGGTTGCTCTGTACATCGAGAGCGTGACGTATTTTGGATCGCGGGCTCGAGACCAGGTGGGGGCAGTTTGCTTTTGCCGCGATCTCATACGGTCTCTGGGAACTTTAAGTATTAGAAACGAACACAGATTTATATCAACTGCTGTCGTGGCGCGGTTGGTTGTTCTGTACCTCGAGAGCGTGACGTATTTTGGATCGCGGGCTCGAGACCAGGTGGGGGCAGTTTGCTTTTGCCGCGATCTCATACGGTCTCTGGGAACTTTAAGTATTAGAAACGAACATAGATTTATATCAACTGCTGTCGTGGCGCGGTTGGTTGCTCTGTAACTCGAGAGCGTGACGTATTTTGGATCGCGGGCTCGAGACCAGGTGGGGGCAGTTTGCTTTTGCCGCGATCTTATACGGTCTCTGGGAACTTTAAGTATTAGAAACGAACATAGATTTATATCAACTGCTGTCGTGGCGCGGTTGGTTGCTCTGTACCTCGAGAGCGTGACGTATTTTGGATCGCGGGCTCGAGACCAGATGGGGGCAGTTTGCTTTTGCCGCGATCTCATACGGTCTCTGGGAACTTTAAGTATTAGAAACGAACATAGATTTATATCAACTGCTGTCGTGGCGCGGTTGGTTGCTCTGTACCTCGAGAGCGTGACGTATTTTGGATCGCGGGCTCGAGACCAGGTGGGGGCAGTTTGCTTTTGCCGCGATCTTATACGGTCTCTGGGAACTTTAAGTATTAGAAACGAACATAGATTTATATCAACTGCTGTCGTGGCGCGGTTGGTTGCTCTGTACCTCGAGAGCGTGACGTATTTGGATCGCGGGCTCGAGACCAGGTGGGGGCAGTTTGCTTTTGCCGCGATCTCATACGGTCTCTGGAACTTTAAGTATTAGAAACGAACATAGATTTATATCAACTGCTGTCGTGGCGCGGTTGGTTGCTCTGTAACTCGAGAGCGTGACGTATTTTGGATCGCGGGCTCGAGACCAGGTGGGGGCAGTTTGCTTTTGCCGCGATCTTATACGGTCTCTGGGAACTTTAAGTATTAGAAACGAACATAGATTTATATCAACTGCTGTCGTGGCGCGGTTGGTTGCTCTGTACCTCGAGAGCGTGACGTATTTTGGATCGCGGGCTCGAGACCAGGCCAGCGCAGTTTGCTTTTGCCGCGATCATATACGGTCTCTGGGAACTTTAAGTATTAGAAACGAACATAGATTTATATCAACTGCTGTCGTGGCGCGGTTGGTTGCTCTGTACCTCGAGAGCGTGACGTATTTTGGATCGCGGGCTCGAGACCAGGTGGGGGCAGTTTGCTTTTGCCGCGATCTCATACGGTCTCTGGAACTTTAAGTATTAGAAACGAACATAGATTTATATCAACTGCTGTCGTGGCGCGGTTGCTTGCTCTGTACCTCGAGAGCGTGACGTATTTTGGATCGCGGGCTCGAGACCAGGTGGGGGCAGTTTGCTTTTGCCGCGATCTTATACGGTCTCTGGGAACTTTAAGTATTAGAAACGAACATAGATTTATATCAACTGCTGTCGTGGCGCGGTTGGTTGCTCTGTACCTCGAGAGCGTGACGTATTTTGGATCGCGGGCTCGAGACCAGGTGGGGGCAGTTTGCTTTTGCCGCGATCTCATACGGTCTCTGGAACTTTAAGTATTAGAAACGAACATAGATTTATATCAACTGCTGTCGTGGCGCGGTTGGTTGCTCTGTACCTCGAGAGCGTGACGTATTTTGGATCGCGGGCTCGAGACCAGGTGGGGGCAGTTTGCTTTTGCCGCGATCTCATACGGTCTCTGGGAACTTTAAGCATTAGAAACGAACATAGATTTATATCAACTGCTGTCGTGGCGCGGTTGGTTGCTCTGTACCTCGAGAGCGTGACGTATTTTGGATCGCGGGCTCGAGACCAGGTAGGGGCAGTTTGCTTTTGCCGCGATCTTATACGGTCTCTGGGAATTTTAAGTATTAGAAACGAACATAGATTTATATCAACTGCTGTCGTGGCGCGGTTGGTTGCTCTGTACCTCTAGAGCGTGACGTATTTTGGATCGCGGGCTCGAGACCAGGTGGGGGCAGTTTGCTTTTGCCGCGATCTTATACGGTCTCTGGGAACTTTAAGTATTAGAAACGAACATAGATTTATATCAACTGCTGTCGTGGCGCGGTTGGTTGCTCTGTACCTCGAGAGCGTGACGTATTTTGGATCGCGGGCTCGAGACCAGGTGGGGGCAGTTTGCTTTTGCCGCGATCTCATACGGTCTCTGGAACTTTAAGTATTAGAAACGAACATAGATTTATATCAACTGCTGTCGTGGCGCGGTTGGTTGCTCTGTACCTCGAGAGCGTGACGTATTTTGGATCGCGGGCTCGAGACCAGGTGGGGGCAGTTTGCTTTTGCCGCGATCTCATACGGTCTCTGGGAACTGTAAGCATTAGAAACGAACATAGATTTATATCAACTGCTGTCGTGGCGCGGTTGGTTGCTCTGTACCTCGAGAGCGTGACGTATTTTGGATCGCGGGCTCGAGACCAGGCCAGCGCAGTTTGCTTTTGCCGCGATCTCATACGGTCTCTGGGAACTTTAAGCATTAGAAACGAACATAGATTTATATCAACTGCTGTCGTGGCGCGGTTGGTTGCTCTGTACCTCGAGAGCGTGACGTATTTTGGATCGCGGGCTCGAGACCAGGTGGGGGCAGTTTGCTTTTGCCGCGATCTTATACGGTCTCTGGGAATTTTAAGTATTAGAAACGAACATAGATTTATATCAACTGCTGTCGTGGCGCGGTTGGTTGCTCTGTACCTCTAGAGCGTGACGTATTTTGGATCGCGGGCTCGAGACCAGGTGGGGGCAGTTTGCTTTTGCCGCGATCTCATACGGTCTCTGGGAACTTTAAGTATTAGAAACGAACATAGATTTATATCAACTGCTGTCGTGGCGCGGTTGGTTGCTCTGTACCTCGAGAGCGTGACGTATTTTGGATCGCGGGCTCGAGACCAGGTGGGGCAGTTTGCTTTTGCCGCGATCTCATACGGTCTCTGGAACTTTAAGTATTAGAAACGAACATAGATTTATATCAACTGCTGTCGTGGCGCGGTTGGTTGCTCTGTACCTCGAGAGCGTGACGTATTTTGGATCGCGGGCTCGAGACCAGGTGGGGGCAGTTTGCTTTTGCCGCGATCTCATACGGTCTCTGGGAACTGTAAGCATTAGAAACGAACATAGATTTATATCAACTGCTGTCGTGGCGCGGTTGGTTGCTCTGTACCTCTAGAGCGTGACGTATTTTGGATCGCGGGCTCGAGACCAGGTGGGGGCAGTTTGCTTTTGCCGCGATCTTATACGGTCTCTGGGAACTTTAAGTATTAGAAACGAACATAGATTTATATCAACTGCTGTCGTGGCTCGGTTGGTTGCTCTGTAACTCGAGAGCGTGACGTATTTTGGATCGCGGGCTCGAGACCAGGTGGGGGCAGTTTGCTTTTGCCGCGATCTCATACGGTCTCTGGGAACTTTAAGTATTAGAAACGAACATAGATTTATATCAACTGCTGTCGTGGCGCGGTTGGTTGCTCTGTACCTCGAGAGCGTGACGTATTTTGGATCGCGGGCTCGAGACCAGGTGGGGGCAGTTTGCTTTTGCGGCGATCTTATACGGTCTCTGGGAACTTTAAGTATTAGAAACGAACATAGATTTATTTCAACTGCTGTCGTGGCGCGGTTGGTTGCTCTGTACCTCGAGAGCGTGACGTATTTTGGATCGCGGGCTCGAGACCAGGTGGGGGCAGTTTGCTTTTGCCGCGATCTCATACGGTCTCTGGGAACTTTAAGTATTAGAAACGAACATAGATTAATATCAACTGCTCTCGTGGCGCGGTTGGTTGCTCTGTACCTCGAGAGCGTGACGTATTTTGGATCGCGGGCTCGAGACCAGGTGGGGGCAGTTTGCTTTTGCCGCGATCTCATACGGTCTCTGGAACTTTAAGTATTAGAAACGAACATAGATTTATATCAACTGCTGTCGTGGCGCGGTTGGTTGCTCTGTACCTCGAGAGCGTGACGTATTTTGGATCGCGGGCTCGAGACCAGGTGGGGGCAGTTTGCTTTTGCCGCGATCTTATACGGTCTCTGGGAACTTTAAGTATTAGAAACGAACATAGATTTATATCAACTGCTGTCGTGGCGCGGTTGCTTGCTCTGTACCTCGAGAGCGTGACGTATTTTGGATCGCGGGCTCGAGACCAGGTGGGGGCAGTTTGCTTTTGCCGCGATCTTATACGGTCTCTGGGAACTTTAAGTATTAGAAACGAACATAGATTTATATCAACTGCTGTCGTGGCGCGGTTGCTTGCTCTGTACCTCGAGAGCGTGACGTATTTTGGATCGCGGGCTCGAGACCAGGTGGGGGCAGTTTGCTTTTGCCGCGATCTCATACGGTCTCTGGGAACTTTAAGTATTAGAAACGAACATAGATTTATATCAACTGCTGTCGTGGCGCGGTTGGTTGCTCTGTACCTCGAGAGCGTGACGTATTTTGGATCGCGGCTCGAGACCAGGTGGGGGCAGTTTGCTTTTGCGGCGATCTCATACGGTCTCTGGGAACTTTAAGTATTAGAAACGAACATAGATTTACATCAACTGCTGTCGTGGCGCGGTTGGTTGCTCTGTACCTCGAGAGCGTGACGTATTTTGGATCGCGGGATCGAGACCAGGTGGGGGCAGTTTGCTTTTGCCGCGATCTTATACGGTCTCTGGGAACTTTAAGTATTAGAAACGAACATAGATTTATATCAACTGCTGTCGTGGCTCGGTTGGTTGCTCTGTACCTCGAGAGCGTGACGTATTTTGGATCGCGGGATCGAGACCAGGTGGGGGCAGTTTGCTTTTGCCGCGATCTCATACGGTCTCTGGGAACTTTAAGGATTAGAAACGAACATAGATTTATATCAACTGCTGTCGTGGCGCGGTTGGTTGCTCTGTACCTCGAGAGCGTGACGTATTTTGGATCGCGGGCTCGAGACCAGGTGGGGGCAGTTTGCTTTTGCCGCGATCTCATACGGTCTCTGGGAACTTTAAGTATTACAAACGAACATAGATTTATATCAACTGCTGTCGTGGCTCGGTTGGTTGCTCTGTACCTCGAGAGCGTGACGTATTTTGGATCGCGGGCTCGAGACCAGGTGGGGGCAGTTTGCTTTTGCCGCGATCTCATACGGTCTCTGGGAACTTTAAGTATTAGAAACGAACATAGATTTATATCAACTGCTGTCGTGGCGCGGTTGCTTGCTCTGTACCTCGAGAGCGTGACGTATTTTGGATCGCGGGCTCGAGACCAGGTGGGGGCAGTTTGCTTTTGCCGCGATCTCATACGTTCTCTGGGAACTTTAAGTATTAGAAACGAACATAGATTTATATCAACTGCTGTCGTGGCGCGGTTGGTTGCTCTGTACCTCGAGAGCGTGACGTATTTTGGATCGCGGGCTCGAGACCAGGTGGGGGCAGTTTGCTTTTGCCGCGATCTCATACGGTCTCTGGGAACTTTAAGTATTAGAAACGAACATAGATTTATATCAACTGCTGTCGTGGCGCGGTTGGTTGCTCTGTACCTCGAGAGCGTGACGTATTTTGGATCGCGGGCTCGAGACCAGGTGGGGGCAGTTTGCTTTTGCCGCGATCTCATACGGTCTCTGGGAACTTTAAGTATTAGAAACGAACATAGATTTATATCAACTGCTGTCGTGGCGCGGTTGGTTGCTCTGTACCTCGAGAGCGTGACGTATTTTGGATCGCGGGCTCGAGACCAGGTGGGGGCAGTTTGCTTTTGCCGCGATCTCATACGGTCTCTGGGAACTTTAAGTATTAGAAACGAACATAGATTTATATCAACTGCTGTCGTGGCGCGGTTGGTTGCTCTGTACCTCGAGAGCGTGACGTATTTTGGATCGCGGCTCGAGACCAGGTGGGGGCAGTTTGCTTTTGCGGCGATCTCATACGGTCTCTGGGAACTTTAAGTATTAGAAACGAACATAGATTTACATCAACTGCTGTCGTGGCGCGGTTGGTTGCTCTGTACCTCGAGAGCGTGACGTATTTTGGATCGCGGGATCGAGACCAGGTGGGGGCAGTTTGCTTTTGCCGCGATCTTATACGGTCTCTGGGAACTTTAAGTATTAGAAACGAACATAGATTTATATCAACTGCTGTCGTGGCTCGGTTGGTTGCTCTGTACCTCGAGAGCGTGACGTATTTTGGATCGCGGGATCGAGACCAGGTGGGGGCAGTTTGCTTTTGCCGCGATCTCATACGGTCTCTGGGAACTTTAAGTATTAGAAACGAACATAGATTTATATCAACTGCTGTCGTGGCGCGGTTGGTTGCTCTGTACCTCGAGAGCGTGACGTATTTTGGATCGCGGGCTCGAGACCAGGTGGGGGCAGTTTGCTTTTGCCGCGATCTCATACGGTCTCTGGGAACTTTAAGTATTACAAACGAACATAGATTTATATCAACTGCTGTCGTGGCTCGGTTGGTTGCTCTGTACCTCGAGAGCGTGACGTATTTTGGATCGCGGGCTCGAGACCAGGTGGGGGCAGTTTGCTTTTGCCGCGATCTCATACGGTCTCTGGGAACTTTAAGTATTAGAAACGAACATAGATTTATATCAACTGCTGTCGTGGCGCGGTTGCTTGCTCTGTACCTCGAGAGCGTGACGTATTTTGGATCGCGGGCTCGAGACCAGGTGGGGGCAGTTTGCTTTTGCCGCGATCTCATACGTTCTCTGGGAACTTTAAGTATTAGAAACGAACATAGATTTATATCAACTGCTGTCGTGGCGCGGTTGGTTGCTCTGTACCTCGAGAGCGTGACGTATTTTGGATCGCGGGCTCGAGACCAGGTGGGGGCAGTTTGCTTTTGCCGCGATCTCATACGGTCTCTGGGAACTTTAAGTATTAGAAACGAACATAGATTTATATCAACTGCTGTCGTGGCGCGGTTGGTTGCTCTGTACCTCGAGAGCGTGACGTATTTTGGATCGCGGGCTCGAGACCAGGTGGGGGCAGTTTGCTTTTGCCGCGATCTCATACGGTCTCTGGGAACTTTAAGTATTAGAAACGAACATAGATTTATATCAACTGCTGTCGTGGCGCGGTTGGTTGTGCTCTTTACCTCGAGAGCGTGACGTATTTTGGATCGCGGGCTCGAGACCAGGCCAGGGCAGTTTGCTTTTGCCGCGATCTTATACGGTCTCTGGAGCTTTAATTATCATAAACGAACATAGATTTATATCAACTGCTGTCGTGGCGCGGTTGGTTGTGCTCTTTACCTCGAGAGCGTGACGTATTTTGGATCGCAAGCTCGAGACCAGGCCAGCGCAGTTTGCTTTTGCCGCGATCTCATACGGTCTCTGGAACTTTAAGTATTAGAAACGAACATAGATTTACATCAACTGCTGTCGTGGCGCGGTTGGTTGTGCTCTGTACCTCGAGAGCGAGACGTATTTTGGATCGCTTGCTCGAGACCAGGTGGGGGCAGTTCGCTTTTGCCGCGATCTCATACGGTCTCTGGAACTTTAAGTATTAGAAACGAACATAGATTTACATCAACTGCTGTCGTGGCGTGGTTGGTTGTGCTCTGTACCTCGAGAGCGAGACGTATTTTGGATCGCGGGCTCGAGACCAGGTGGGGGCAGTTTGCTTTTGCCGCGATCTTATACGGTCTCTGGAACTTTAAGTATTAGAAACGAACATAGATTTACATCAACTGCTGTCGTGGCGCCTTTGGTTGTGCTCTGCACCTCGAGAGCGAGACGTATTTTGGATCGCGGGCTCGAGACCAGGTGGGGGCAGTTTGCTTTTGCCGCGATCTCATACGATCTCTGGGAACTTTAAGTATTAGAAACGAACATAGATTTATATCAACTGCTGTCGTGGCGCGGTTGGTTGTGCTCTGTACCTCGAGAGCGTGGCGTATTTTGGATCGCGGGATCGAGACCAGGCCAGCGCAGTTTGCTTTTGCGGCGATCTTACACGGTCTTTGGAAGTTTAAGTATTAGAAACGAACATAGATTTACATCAACTGCTGTCGTGGCGCGGTTGGGTGTTCTCTGTACCTCGAGAGCGTGACGTATTTTGGATCGCGGGCTCGAGACCGGGCCAGCGCAGTTTGCTTTTGCCGCGATCTCATACGGTCTCTGGGAACTTTAAGTATTAGAAACGAACATAGATTTATATCAACTGCTGTCGTGGCGCGGTTGGTTGCTCTGTACCTCGAGAGCGTGACGTATTTTGGATCGCGGGCTCGAGACCAGGTGGGGGCAGTTTGCTTTTGCGGCGATCTCACACGGTCTTTGGAACTTTAAGTATTAGAAACGAACATAGATTTATATCAACTGCTGTCGTGGCGCGGTTGGGTGTTCTCTGTACCTCGAGAGCGTGACGTATTTTGGATCGCGGGATCAAGACCGGGCCAGCGCAGTTTGCTTTTGCCGGGATCTCATACGGTCTCTGGAACTTTAAGTATTAGAAACGAACATAGATTTATATCAACTGCTGTCGTGGCGCGGTTGGGTGTTCTCTGTACCTCGAGAGCGTGACGTATTTTGGATCGCGGGATCAAGACCGGGCCAGCGCAGTTTGCTTTTGCCGCGATCTCATACGGTCTCTGGAACTTTAAGTATTAGAAACGAACATAGATTTATATCAACTGCTGTCGTGGCGCGGTTGGTTGCTCTGTACCTCGAGAGCGTGACGTATTTTGGATCGCGGGCTCGAGACCAGGTGGGGGCAGTTTGCTTTTGCCGCGATCTTATACGGTCTCTGGGAACTTTAAGTATTAGAAACGAACATAGATTTATATCAACTGCTGTCGTGGCGCGGTTGGTTGCTCTGTACCTCGAGAGCGTGACGTATTTTGGATCGCGGGCTCGAGACCAGGTGGGGGCAGTTTGCTTTTGCCGCGATCTCATACGGTCTCTGGGAACTTTAAGTATTAGAAACGAACTTAGATTTATATCAACTGCTGTCGTGGCTCGGTTGGTTGCTCTGTACCTCGAGAGCGTGACGTATTTTGGATCGCGGGCTCGAGACCAGGTGGGGGCAGTTTGCTTTTGCCGCGATCTCATACGGTCTCTGGGAACTTTAAGTATTAGAAACGAACATAGATTTATATCAACTGCTGTCGTGGCGCGGTTGGTTGCTCTGTACCTCGAGAGCGAGACGTATTTTGGATCGCGGGCTCGAGACCAGGCCAGCGCAGTTTGCTTTTGCCGCGATCTCATACGGTCTCTGGGAACTTTAAGTATTAAAAACGAACATAGATTTATATCAACTGCTGTCGTGGCTCGGTTGGTTGCTCTGTACCTCGAGAGCGTGACGTATTTTGGATCGCTGGCTCGAGACCAGGTGGGGGCAGTTTGCTTTTGCCGCGATCTTATACGGTCTCTGGAGCTTTAAATATCATAAACGAACATAGATTTATATCAACTGCTGTCGTGGCGCGGTTGCTTGCTCTGTACCTCGAGAGCGTGACGTATTTTGGATCGCGGGCTCGAGACCAGGTGGGGGCAGTTTGCTTTTGCCGCGATCTCATACGGTCTCTGGGAACTTTAAGTATTAGAAACGAACATAGATTTATATCAACTGCTGTCGTGGCGCGGTTGGTTGCTCTGTACCTCGAGAGCGAGACGTATTTTGGATCGCGGGCTCGAGACCAGGTGGGGGCAGTTTGCTTTTGCCGCGATCTCATACGGTCTCTGGGAACTTTAAGTATTAGAAACGAACATAGATTTATATCAACTGCTGTCGTGGCGCGGTTGGTTGTGCTCTTTACCTCGAGAGCGTGACGTATTTTGGATCGCGGGCTCGAGACCAGGCCAGGGCAGTTTGCTTTTGCCGCGATCTCATACGGTCTCTGGAGCTTTAATTATCATAAACGAACATAGATTTATATCAACTGCTGTCGTGGCGCGGTTGGTTGTGCTCTTTACCTCGAGAGCGTGACGTATTTTGGATCGCGGGCTCGAGACCAGGTTAGGGCAGTTTGCTTTTGCCGCGATCTCATACGGTCTCTGGGAACTTTAAGTATTAGAAACGAACATAGATTTATATCAACTGCTGTCGTGGCGCGGTTGGTTGCTCTGTACCTCGAGAGCGTGACGTATTTTGGATCGCGGGCTCGAGACCAGGTGGGGGCAGTTTGCTTTTGCGGCGATCTCATACGGTCTCTGGGAACTTTAAGTATTAGAAACGAACATAGATTTACATCAACTGATGTCGTGGCGCGGTTGGCTGTGCTCTGTACCTCGAGAGCGAGACGTATTTTGGATCGCGGGCTCGAGACCAGGCCAGCGCAGTTTGCTTTTGCCGCGATCTCATACGGTCTCTGGAACTTTAAGTATTAGAAACGAACATAGATTTACATCAACTGCTGTCGTGGCGCGGTTGGTTGTGCTCTGTACCTCGAGAGCGAGACGTATTTTGGATCGCGGGCTCGAGACCAGGTGGGGGCAGTTTGCTTTTGCCGCGATCTCATACGGTCTCTGGGAACTTTAAGTATTAGAAACGAACATAGGTTTACATCAACTGCTGTCGTGGCGCGGTTGGTTGTGCTCTGCACCTCGAGAGCGAGACGTATTTTGGATCGCGGGCTCGAGACCAGGTGGGGGCAGTTTGCTTTTGCCGCGATCTCATACGATCTCTGGGAACTTTAAGTATTAGAAACGAACATAGATTTATATCAACTGCTGTCGTGGCGCGGTTGGTTGTGCTCTGTACCTCGAGAGCGTGGCGTATTTTGGATCGCGGGATCGAGACCAGGCCAGCGCAGTTTGCTTTTGCGGCGATATTACACGGTCTTTGGAACTTTAAGTATTAGATACGAACATAGATTTATATCAACTGCTGTCGTGGCGCGGTTGGTTGTGCTCTGTACCTCGAGAGCGAGACGTATTTTGGATCGCGGGCTCGAGACCGGGCCAGCGCAGTTTGCTTTTGCCGCGATCTCATACGGTCTCTGGAACTTTAAGTATTAGAAACGAACATAGATCTACATCAACTGCTGTCGTGGCGCGGTTGGTTGTGCTCTGTACCTCGAGAGCGAGACGTATTTTGGATCGCGGGATCGAGACCGGGCCAGCGCAGTTTGCTTTTGCCGCGATCTTATACGGTATCGGGAACTTTATGTATTAGAAACGAACATAGATTTATATCAACTGCTGTCGTGGCGCGGTTGGTTGTGCTCTGTGCCTCGAGAGCGAGACGTATTTTGGATCGCCGGCTCGAGAACGGGCCAGCGCAGTTTGCTTTTGCCGCGATCTCATACGGTCTCTGGAACTTTCAGTATTAGAAACGAACATAGATTTACATCAACTGCTGTCGTGGCGCGGTTGGTTGCTCTGTAACTCGAGAGCGTGACGTATTTTGGATCGCGGGCTCGAGACCAGGTGGGGGCAGTTTGCTTTTGCCGCGATCTCATACGGTCTCTGGAACTTTAAGTATTAGAAACGAACATAGATTTACATCAACTGATGTCGTGGCGCGGTTGGTTGTGCTCTGTACCTCGAGAGCGAGACGTATTTTGGATCGCGGGCTCAAGAACGGGCCAGCGCAGTTTGCTTTTGCCGCGATCTCATACGGTCTCTGGAACTTTAAGTATTAGAAACGAACATAGATTTACATCAACTGCTGTCGTGGCGCGGTTGGTTGTGCTCTGTACTTCGAGAGCGTGACGTATTTTGGATCGCGGGCTCGAGACCGAGCCAGCGCAGTTTGCTTTTGCCGCGATCTCATACGGTCTCTGGAACTTTAAGTATTAGAAACGAACATAGATTTACATCAACTGCTGTCGTGGCGCGGTTGGTTGTGCTCTGCACCTCGAGAGCGAGACGTATTTTGGATCGCGGGCTCGAGACCAGGCCAGCGCAGTTTGCTTTTGCCGCGATCTTATACGGTCTCTGGAACTTTATGTATTAGAAACGAACATAGATTTATATCAACTGCTGTCGTGGCGCGGTTGGTTGTGCTCTGTGCCTCGAGAGCGAGACGTATTTTGGATCGCGAGATCGAGACCAGGCCAGCGCAGTTTGCTTTTGCGGCGATCTTACACGGTCTTTGGAACTTTAAGTATTAGAAACGAACATAGATTTATATCAACTGCTGTCGTGGCGCGGTTGGTTGTGCTCTGTGCCTCGAGAGCGAGACGTATTTTGGATCGCCGGCTCGAGAACGGGCCAGCGCAGTTTGCTTTTGCCGCGATCTCATACGGTCTCTGGAACTTTAAGTATTAGAAACGAACATAGATTTTTATCAACTGCTGTCGTGGCTCGGTTGGTTGCTCTGTACCTCGAGAGCGTGACGTATTTTG